>NW_026923494.1:0-22433 GCF_032062105.1 Saccostrea cuccullata | reverse complement strand
TCAAATGATTTGTTTATTTATTATCATTGAAATTAAATTTAAAAAAAGTTTGGGAGACAAGCAAGTTACTACGCGTAATATGTATTTTCATAAAGATAACTAACCGATCGAGTGGTGGATCACAGTTCTAATATTTTGTCTCCGTTCAAAGTGAAAGTACTTATTTATCCTATGATTTCTGAATGGATGTTAAATAATTATATGATAGTGTTTTAATTATTATATGCTAGTCTTCTGATTACTTAGTAGTATTACAAATAAAAATTCTTATTTATTAATAAACGAGAAAACACACCACTTGTACACTTAAATCCACGATGACATAAGACGGGAAGTATTTTATCGGTTAATCAGTGCATTTTAAATGTTTGTTTTATAATGTTTATATAAATCATGTGTATGAGCAGAAATTAATAAAAAAGATTTTCATACCTGGTTATAGTGAGCACTATTCCCAACTGTTTCCGCCGTATACATGTTTCATTTCATATAGGATTTCTAAGAACTTCGTCACTAAAATTTCCGTTGTGCCTATAAATATCTACTTTCATTTTCTCTATGCAGTTCTCTGAATAAATGATGTAATATTTTAGTAAATAAGAAAACGAAAGTACCTGAGAATTGGACAAATTGAATATATATACAGTATTCCTAAAATACAAACACATATTCCTAATTTAAACATTTTTATTATATTTTTACATATACTGTAGTTTTTAAGTTTTTTTTAATTGTCGGATGATTAATATTGCAACACCTGATCCCATCAGTGTCTGTCAGCCTACATCCGCGACTGTACTCGGCACTGCTGGTACCGGACATCCACGACTGTACCTGTTCACTAATAGTCAGAGCAAAAATTTCCGGATTAACCAACATTTAAATTATATCTCGTTAATATTACGGATGCTTCTTGAATGAAAATAATCAATGTGTTAATATGGAAGAAAGAAAAAAAATTTTGGTTTCAATTAAATCTACGTTGTGGACGGCTGTGATCGCCAAAGCGTCATGATAACTAGCCGCGAATGCCCGCGATTGATTAACAACACCTGGCTGCACAGTAATAATGATAGATTACATACTTTGTTTAACTTCCATGACAGCAAGTGTGTCTTATTATTTAGTAATATGAGAAGAATTTCTTAGGACTTTCTACGGTATAGATGTAGATTGAATTCAATCAAAACGCTATTAACGCTAATGTTTATACATGTATTAGAAAAACGCTGTCAACAGTGTTGAGGGAAGGATCCAAAAATTTACAGATGTATTAATTAAAGATTTTAAATATATGATGAGAGATCAATATGAGCTGGGTATATCTTTTTTTTTAAGGAGTGATGGTGGTGGCGCTGGCGGCATGATTATCCTACTTTTATTCCCAGTGCTGGAATGATGAATCATTTATAAACCGAATCATGTATATGCGGATGGAATTCACTGATCTATGCGTTTTAATTAATTAAATGTGTTAATAATTAACAAACTTTCAAGTGCCACACGGGAAGTCTAATGTAGTGAAAAAAAATTCCTGTCAAAAACCTTCATTTATATGTGCTAACTAAGTACACAGAGTTTACTAAACACAGGTAGCAAGTTGTAAAATAGGTTACAAGAAAATCAGAAAAAATTCTAAAAAGAGAAAAAAAATTATATATATAATATGCATGGAACCACAAATGATTGACATCCTGACTGGACGATATATAAGGGGTTGTGATTGAAAATACATGGTATATGGTACGTAGAAAAACCATTGTTCATATTTAAGGAAATGCGGTGCTATATAAATAATTAAATTTATAACTTTCGAAATCGTTATTAAATTAATATTGCTTGTGATGAAACTTCCACTACTGTACCTGTCCTGACAACTCTACAATTTCTAAATTCTCGTTCATGCCTGACTGGCAACCTGTCTTGTATAGACAAATTATTTTACATCTATGATCGCACCTGTACCTTATAAACAACATCCCTGACGGAACCTGTGACTTATAAACAACATCCGTGACTGTACCTGTGACTTATAAACAACATCCCTGACTGTACCTGTCACTTATAAACAACATCCTTGACTGTACCTGTGTAGTATACACACTTAATACTACATCCATGACTGTACCTGTGACTTATAAACAACATCTCTGACTGTACCTGTCACTTATAAACAACATCCCTGACTGTACCTGTGTAGTATACACACTTTATACTACATCCCTGACTGTACCTGTGACTTATAAACAAGATCCCTGACTGTACCTGTGACTTATAAACAAGATCCCTGACTGTACCTGTGACTTATAAACAACATCCCTGACTGTACCTGTCACTTATAAACAACATCCCTGACTGTACCTGTGTAGTATACACACTTTATACTACATCCCTGACTGTACTTGTCACTTATAAACAACATCCCTGACTGTACCTGTGTAGTATTAACACTTTATACTACATCCCTGACTGTAACTGGGCCTTATAAACAACATCCCTGACTGTACCTGTGTCTTATAAACAACATCCGTGACTGTACCTGTGACTTATAAACAACATCCCTGACTGTACCTGTCACTATAAACAACACCCATGACTGTACTTGTGTAGTATACACACTTTATACTACATCCCTGACTGTACTTGGGCCTTATAAACAACATCCCTGACTGTACCTGTGTCTTATAAACAACATCCCTGACTGTACCTGTGTCTTATAAACAACATCCCTGACTGTACCTGTGACTTATAAACAAGATCCCTGACTGTACCTGTGATTTATAAACAAGAATACACACTTTATACTACATCCCTGACTGTACCTGTGACTTACAAACAACATCCCTGACTGTACCTGTCACTTATAAACAACATCCCTGACTGTACCTGTCACTTATAAACAACATCCCTGACTGTACCTGTGTCTTATAAACAACATCCCTGACTGTACCTGTGTCTTATAAACAACATCCCTGACTGTACCTGTCACTTATAAACAACATCCCTGACTCTACCTGTGTAGTATACACACTTTATAAAACATCCCTGACTGTACCTGTGACTTATAAACAACATCCCTGACTGTACCTGTGTCTCATAAACAACATCCCTGACTGTACCTGTGTCTTATAAACAACATCCCTGACTGTACCTGTGACTTATAAACAACATCCCCGACTGTGCCTGTTTAGTATACACACTTCATACTACACCCCTGACTGTACCTGTCACTAAAAAACAACATTCCTGACTGTACCTGTGTCCTATAAACAACATCCCCGACTGTACCTGTGGAGTATACACACTTTATACTACATCACTGACTGTACCTGTGTCTTATAAACAACATCCCTGACTGTACCTGTGACTTATAAACAACATCCCTGACTGTTCCTGTGTAGTATACACACTTTATACTACATCCCTGACTGTACCTGTGACTTACAAACAACATCCCTGACTGTACCTGTCACTTATAAACAACATCCCTGACTTTACCTGTCACTTATAAACAACATCCCTGACTCTACCTGTGTCTTATTAACAACATCCCTGACTGTACCTGTGTCTTATAAACAACATCCCTGACTGTACCTGTGTCACTTATAAACAACATCCCTGACTCTACCTGTGTAGTATACACACTTTATAAAACATCCCTGACTGTACCTGTGTCTTATAAACAACATCCCTGACTGTACCTGTGTCTTATACACAAGATCCCTGACTGTACATGTGTAGTATACACACTTTATACTACATCCCTGACTGTACCTGTGTCTTATAAACAACATCCCTGACTGTACCTGTGTCTTATAAACAACATCCCTGACTGTACCTGTGTCTTATAAACAACATCACACACTGTACCTCGTAAGTAAACACACGTTATACTACATACCTGACTGTACCTGTCACTAAAAAACAACATCCCTGACTGTACCTGTGTCTTATAAACAACATTCCTGGCTGTACCTGTGTCTTATAAACAACATCCCTGACTGTACCTGTGTAGTATACACACTTTATACTACATCACTGACTGTACCTGTGTCTTATAAACGACATCCCTGACTGTACCTGTGACTTATAAACAACATCCCTGACTGTTCCTGTGTAGTATACACACTTTATACTACATCCCTGACTGTACCTGTGACTTACAAACAACATCCCTGACTGTACCTGTCACTTATAAATAACATCCCTGACTGTACCTGTCACTTATAAACAACATCCCTGACTGTACCTGTGTCTTATAAACAACATCCCTGACTGTACCTGTGTCTTATAAACAACATCCCTGACTGTACCTGTCACTTATAAACAACATCCCTGACTCTACCTGTGTAGTATACACACTTTATAAAACATCCCTGACTGTACCTGTGACTTATAAACAACATCCCTGACTGTACCTGTGTCTCATAAACAACATCCCTGACTGTACCTGTGTCTTATAAACAACATCCCTGACTGTACCTGTGACTTATAAACAACATCCCCGACTGTGCCTGTTTAGTATACACACTTCATACTACACCCCTGACTGTACCTGTCACTAAAAAACAACATTCCTGACTGTACCTGTGTCCTATAAACAACATCCCCGACTGTACCTGTGGAGTATACACACTTTATACTACATCACTGACTGTACCTGTGTCTTATAAACAACATCCCTGACTGTACCTGTGACTTATAAACAACATCCCTGACTGTTCCTGTGTAGTATACACACTTTATACTACATCCCTGACTGTACCTGTGACTTACAAACAACATCCCTGACTGTACCTGTCACTTATAAACAACATCCCTGACTTTACCTGTCACTTATAAACAACATCCCTGACTGTACCTGTGTCTTATTAACAACATCCCTGACTGTACCTGTGTCTTATAAACAACATCCCTGACTCTACCTGTCACTTATAAACAACATCCCTGACTCTACCTGTGTAGTATACACACTTTATAAAACATCCCTGACTGTACCTGTGTCTTATAAACAACATCCCTGACTGTACCTGTGTCTTATAAACAAGATCCCTGACTGTACATGTGTAGTATACACACTTTATACTACATCCCTGACTGTACCTGTGTCTTATAAACAACATCCCTGACTGTACCTGTGTCTTATAAACAACATCCCTGACTGTACCTGTGTCTTATAAACAACATCCCTGACTGTACCTGTGTAGTATACACACTTTATACTACATACCTGACTGTACCTGTCACTAAAAAACAACATCCCTGACTGTACCTGTGTCTTATAAACAACATTCCTGACTGTACCTGTGTCTTATAAACAACATCCCTGACTGTACCTGTGTAGTATACACACTTTATACTACATCACTGACTGTACCTGTGTCTTATAAACGACATCCCTGACTGTACCTGTGACTTATAAACAACATCCCTGACTGTTCCTGTGTAGTATACACACTTTATACTACATCCCTGACTGTACCTGTGACTTACAAACAACATCCCTGACTGTACCTGTCACTTATAAATAACATCCCTGACTGTACCTGTCACTTATAAACAACATCCCTGACTGTACCTGTGTCTTATAAACAACATCCCTGACTGTACCTGTGTCTTATAAACAACATCCCTGACTGTACCTGTCACTTATAAACAACATCCCTGACTCTACCTGTGTAGTATACACACTTTATAAAACATCCCTGACTGTACCTGTGACTTATAAACAACATCCCTGACTGTACCTGTGTCTCATAAACAACATCCCTGACTGTACCTGTGTCTTATAAACAACATCCCTGACTGTACCTGTGTCTTATAAACAACATCCCTGACTGTACCTGCGTAGTATACACACTTTATACTACATACCTGACTGTACCTGTGTCTTATAAACAACATCCCTGACTGTACTTGTGACTTATAAACAACATCCCTGACTGTACCTGTGTAGAATACACACTTTATACTACATCCCTGACTGTACCTGTCACTTATAAACAAGATCCCTGACTGTACCTGTCACTTATAAACAAGATCCCTGACTGTACCTGTCACTTATAAACAACATCCCTGACTGTACCTGTCACTTATAAATAACATCCCTGACTCTACCTGTGTAGTATACACACTTTATACTACATCCCTGACTGTACCTGTCACTTATAAACGACATCCCTGACTGTACCTGTGTAGTATTAACACTTTATACTACATCCCTGTCTGTACCTGGGCCTTATAAACAACATCCCTGACTGTACCTGTGTCTTATAAACAACATCCCTGACTGTACCTGTCACTATAAACAACACCCATGACTGTACTTGTGTAGTATACACACTTTATACTACATCCCTGACTGTACCTGTGTCTTATAAACAACATCCCTGACTGTACCTGTGACTTATAAACAACATCCCTGACTGTACCTGTCACTTATAAACAACATCCCTGACTGTACCTGTGTAGTATTAACACTTTATACTACATCCCTGTCTGTACCTGGGCCTTATAAACAACATCCCTGACTGTACCTGTCACTTATAAACAACATCCCTGACTGTACCTGTCACTTATAAACAACATCCCTGACTGTACCTGTGTAGTATTAACACTTTATACTACATCCCTGACTGTACCTGTGTCTTATAAACAATATCCCTGACTGTACCTGTCACTATAAACAACACCCATGACTGTACCTGTGTAGTATACACACTTTATACTACATCCCTGACTGTACCTGTGTCTTATAAACAACATCCCTGACTGTACCTGTGACTTATAAACAACATCCCTGACTGTACCTGTCACTATAAACAACACCCATGACTGTACTTGTGTAGTATACACACTTTATACTACATCCCTGACTGTACTTGGGCCTTATAAACAACATCCCTGACTGTACCTGTGTCTTATAAACAACATCCCTGACTGTACCTGTGTCTTATAAACAACATCCCTGACTGTACCTGTGACTTATAAACAAGATCCCTGACTGTACCTGTGACTTATAAACAAGAATACACACTTTATACTACATCCCTGACTGTACCTGTGACTTACAAACAATATCCCTGACTGTACCTGTCACTTATAAACAACATCTTTGACTGTACCTGTCACTTATAAACAACATCCCTGACTGTACCTGTGTCTTATAAACAACATCCCTGACTGTACCTGTGTCTTATAAACAACATCCCTGACTGTACCTGTCACTTATAAACAACATCCCTGACTCTACCTGTGTAGTATACACACTTTATAAAACATCCCTGACTGTACCTGTGTCTTATAAACAACATCCCTGACTGTACCTGTGACTTATAAACAACAACCCCGACGGTGCCTGTGTAGTATACACACTTTATACTACATCCCTGACTGTACCTGTGTCTTATAAACAACATCCCTGACTGTACCTGTGTAGTATACACACTTTATACTACATCCGTGACTGTACCTGTGTCTTATAAACAACATCCCTGACTGTACCTGTCACTTATAAACAACATCCCTGACTGTACCCGTGTAGAATACACACTTTATACTACATCCGTGACTGTACCTGTGTCTTATAAACAAATCCTTTACTGTACCTTTGACTTATAAACAACATCCCTGACTGTACCTGTGTAGTATACACACTTTATACAACATCCCTGACTGTACCTGTGTCTTATAAACAACATCCCCGACTGTACCTGTGACTTATAAACATCCCTGAGTGTACCTGTCACTTATAAACAACATCCCTGACTGTACCTGTGTCTTATAAACAACATCCCTGACTGTACCTGTGACTTATAAACAAGATCCCTGACTGTACATTTGTCCTATAAACAACATCCATGGCTATACTATTTGTTTTAAACAGCATTCACGGCTCTACCTGTACAAATCTATGTTTTAATATTATATTATGAATTATTATCGATCTTGTCAGTGTGTAGAGTGACTGATAGTGATATCTTAATTACGTACTTGTTTTCACACTTTGGGGGTGTCTTCTACCTATTATCATGTTGTAAATTTTGAATTTACTAGGGGGAGGTAAATGCAACATTTACAACCTCCGCCTAGTAAATTCAAAATTTACAACATGATACTATTCCAACTTTTTAAAAATTTCAATTCCACCTATTCCCACTTGCAAATAACAACAGATATTTAGATAGTTAATTTGTTTTTACAGTAACTAGATTAATTACAACTGCTCTTTAGATTTACCTGTATTTAGTACATTTTAAGACAGACAATAATGAAAACATAGATCAATGAGAAAATATGAATTATTTTGGATTTTTGAAATAATAATGTCTTACAAGAAAAAGCACCTTAATATCTTAATTTAAGATAAAAAAAAATATTGAAAAAAGCATTCAAATAGGTGGTTTTTCGAGAGAAAAAATTAACAGAGAAAAAATATAATTTAATTCTATTAAAAATCCTTTTTTTTTTCTTTCAAATATTAGTAAAAACTCTCATTTATAATTTTATAAATACCTGTCCTCTATTCCAATAGGTGTTTATTAATCAATGTTTGTACAGTAATTATAATTATGTTTTCATAGTTAATTATTTGTTTACACAAAAATTCCACCTATTCCCACCCAAAATCAAATTTTTCTACCTGATTTTTTTAAAAAGTGGGAATAGGTAGAATGAACCACTTTGGGAGATTGCATACATTAAGAGAGTTTTTTTTTTTTTTGGACGGAAAATTAGTTTTTACGAACATTATTTTCAACTACATTTTATTCATTGAAAACGGATTATAGGTACTTGGACACAGATTTGAAGTTAATTTTTTCTGTATAATATCACGAATTATATATTTCAATGGCATTTTCACACAAAAATTAAGTAAAAATCTTATTTCATTTAAAATTTACTGAAACTGTTAATTTTTTGGCGGGTTTGATTGACACATCTTTTCACTTTCACAAATTTTAACTTTATTCTTAATCCTTAGGAAAATGCCAATCTTGTTGTGTTTTAATGAGAAACATTAAAACTTAAATCCAGAGAATAATTTTATTCAGAGTAGAAATGTTATAAAGCAAAACTCCTTCACAAGTATCGTCATTCAATTGTGTACAGAGTTTATCAAATCTAGCATACTCGTGTAATGTACACAGTTTTGTAAACAGGGCGAAAGCTCTGTTATTGTTTGGTGTTTTGGGGCAGTTTACGCTTTATAAACCGCGAAGCGGTTTATAAAAAAGCGTAAACTGTTCCAACCCAGTTTATACCGTATAAAATGGGTAGCTATTAAATTCATTCCTTATAATTAATTTTCATTCATTTGATGTTAGAAAAAAATATCATTGTTCTAACAAAATTACTTCAATTTGTACAAAATTTGAAAGTAACGTCAGGCGGATTGATACGTTTTTGACACAAGTCATTGTGACGTAGGCGACCCATTTTATACAATATAAAAGAATTTTTTTATCCAATCAAATACAACGTTACAACCAGAATTAAATTATTGACAAATGCACATCATGTAATGACAAAAGCACATCACATAATGACAATTAAGCACATCATATACTGATGAAAGCACATCACATAATTATGAATGCACATCATTAATTTAATTTTCTCATGATAAGACTGTCCAGGCGTTCCATAGTGAGGCATATTTATGGAACGCCATCACTGCCTTATAGCATACAACTATGCATTTATCATGTCAATTTATCATTACAAGATGTGAACATATCTTTACGTTATGTCATTTTTTATGATATGATGTGAAAATATCTTACATGTAACATCATGTCAATGCTGCATTACATGAAGTAAATACATTCTTTTATTATGTCAGCACTTCATAACTTGAAGTAAAAAATCCATTTTGTTAAATGACTATGTGTTTAAATTGTGTTAAACTTTATTACGTGAAATGAATGTTGTTTTTTTTTTTTACATCATTTCATTTTTTTAATATGCGAGGTCAAAATTGCATTCATGTCAGTGCTTTATTACGTGGTGTAAAAAGTATATAACATAATGTGAACATATCTTTATATTATATGAACACTTTATTACATTATGTCAAAACTCCATTCCGTGATGTGGATATATTATTAAGTTATGTCAACGTTTTCTTATGTGATTTAAAAACATCTTTATATTGTGTTAACTCTTCATCATGTTGATTCCAAAAGTTCATTACCTGAAGTAAAAATACATTTTAATTATCTCAAAGCTGTATATCTGGTATATAATGAATGTTGACGACCGTGTTTTAATTACTGGTAAGAGAAGGGGGGCTCCTCATTGATTAGGACGAATTTCAGGCACATAATATCAGCCCCCCTCTTTTCCCATATACATGTATAAACCATAGAAAATGTAATGTTCATGGAAAGCACAGCCCCGTCCCCACTTTTTCCTTGAAGTATAGTCCACTACTGGTAATGTAGTATACTTGAAAAAAAAATTAGGACTGTTTTTTTAGTAAAATTTTTTTTCTGGCTGGCCTCCTCTTTCAAAGAAGATGCTACGTCACTGGAATTAGTAATTTTTTCAACCATTCCAGTGCCAGAATTCTATTACAAAAATCTATATATCAGTCTATATCAGTTAAATATGCCTTAGCAAGCATGCATGGGCACATATCAATGGTGGATATGGGAATCTTGAACATGAAAGGGGGCGGTATATGGTTGGAGACCAAGACCAAGTGTGGGGAGCGAAGAAGCTCCTAGGCTTTATAGTTTTATATTAAAAAGCTTCAACTTAATTCAGCTAATTTTATGCAATGTCTTACAAAGTAAAATCAATAAATTTATTAATCTTATGTATATTTTGGTCACTAAAGATGGAAAGACGGGATTCCTGACCCCAACCCACCGTTGCACGTTTGTTATACGGTGTGTTAACACTTTTTAAAATAGAAAGGAAAGATAGAGACTGATACAAAAACATATGACAATGTTCTTAATAAGATAAAAAGTTTAATTATTCTTGCAGCTTCCACCTACACACTCTCAAACAATTTACTTTGTTCTTCCATGCAATTATGGTCGAAGAAGGATGTTGTTACAGGTACAGTCAGAGATGTTGTTTACAAGTCACAGGTACAGTCGGGGATGTTGTTTATAAGACACAGGTACAGTCAGGGATGTTGTTTATAAGACACAGGTACAGTCAGGGATGTTGTTTATAAGACACAGGTACAGTCAGGGATGTTGTTTATAAGACACAGGTACAGTCAGGGATGTTGTTTATAAGACAAAGGTACAGTCAGGGATGTAGTATAAAGTGTGTATACTACACAGGTACAGTCAGGGATGTTGTTTATAAGTGACAGGTACAGTCAGGGATGTTGTTTATAAGACACAGGTACAGTCAGGGATGTTGTTTATAAGACACAGGTACAGTCAGGGATGTTGTTTATAAGTCACAGGTACAGTCAGGGATGTTGTTTATAAGGCACAGGTACAGTCAGGGATGTTGTTTATAAGACACAGGTACAGTCAGGGATGTTGTTTATAAGTGACAGGTACAGTCAGAGATGTTGTTTATAAGGCACAGGTACAGTCAGAGATGTTGTTTATAAGACACAGGTACAGTCAGAGATGTTGTTAATAAGGCACAGGTACAGTCAGGGATGTTGTTTATAAGTCACTGGTACAGTCAGGGATGTTGTTTATAAGTCACAGGTACAGTCAGGGATGTTGTTTATAAGTCACAGGTACAGTCAGGGATGTTGTTTATAAGGCACAGGTACAGTCAGAGATGTTGTTTATAAGTCACAGGTACAGTCAGAGATGTTGTTTATAAGGCACAGGTACAGTCAGGGATGTTGTTTATAAGACACAGGTACAGTCAGGGATGTTGTTTATAAGTGACAGGTACAGTCAGAGATGTTGTTTATAAGGTACAGGTACAGTCAGAGATGTTGTTTATAAGACACAGGTACAGTCAGGGATGTTGTTTTCTTAGTATAAGTCACAGTTACAGTCAGGGATGTAGAATATAGTGTGTATACTACACAGGTACAGTCATTATAAAGCACCGCATTTCCATTAATATGAACTTTAATAATTTTGCTACCATACCTGTATATTTCAGGTATCTGCAATCATACCGGTAATCGACCTAGCGACCGAGCAAGAGGTCAATGGTAGGTCCATGTATTTTTAAAGAATTTATTTCTAACTTATCTTTACAACTTTGCAACCTGTGGCCTAGTAAATATCGTGTACTTTGTAAATTTATAAATAAATAATAGTTTTGACAGGAGTTTCATTTCAATTCATTGGAGGCTTTTCCCGGGGTGCATTTGAGATGCTTATTTAAAAAAAAAACATTGAAAACGCATGTATGAGCCTTATTCTACCTGCATATATACAAGATTTAAGTTACACAAGATTCTATCAATCATTATCGGCCGCAGCAGCGGCCGATCTATTTGTGGTTGTGTTAGAAAGTGCACATGGGGAAATGAGATGTTATTATTTTATCAGTTCAGTAAAATAATTCTCAAATAATAGCATGTATAAAACCATGAGTAAAATATTTTAAAAACTTGCTTTAAATTAAGTTTTAATTGTTGTTATTTTGTTTCAATTTCATTATCATTTTGCATCAGATAATTGATATTTTATGGTTAAACAAAAAGAGTTTACAATAGGTACTCCCCATCCAGGGAGTGTGTAAGATACGAAAGGAAATCGTTATGATTTTCCGGATAATAATGACGTGCACGTGGTAAAACATAAAAAATTGAAAAGTTGCTCTACTAGTAAAAACTTGTTTGAAATTCCTACAGCTGCGAATGACACAAAGATTTTTCACCGCACCATGCCGCATAACCTACTCTGCAGAAACTATATAAGCATTATCACGTGACAAATAACTAGGGTATCAGCACGTGGTATATCTTGAAAGGCATCTTAATTTTGCATGATGACAATAATTTCTCATATCATAGGCGTCGGAACCGGGGGAGGGGGGGGGCTCCCCCCCACTTTTATTGCAAATATATACATTATATAGGCATTGAAAATGGGCTTTACCATTTTTTGTTGGTTAAGCACCCCCTTTTAATTAGCCCACCTCCACCCTCACCCCACTTTTGATTTGCTTCCGACACTGCATATTCATCAAAGGCTTTTTTTTACATCGATAAATCCATTGGATGAGCAAATGCACTAAAATTTCTAGTTTAAAATATATTTTATTCATTGAATTCGATTGAACAGCAGGCATGATACTAAAATTTCTATCAAATATCTATTTATTTTGCTTTGAAGACGGCCTTAAATAAAAATGATCACTAATTCAGCTTTAAATATCCTGTTCTTTTCTTGCATGAATGCTTTGAATTGTGAAAGTACTTTTTTGACATGTTAAATATGTTAGCGGCCGATTTGATGCTTTGCATCAATTAACTTGTTTTATATGTTTTAGTTGACACTACTTGCGTGGTTTATGATTCATCATTAGCATTGAGCACGTATAGGATATTCAAATCATGCCCCTAGCCCCCCCTCCCCCCAAATGATATATCTATTTCATATTGATTTCTGATCACAGATTTAAAGCTATAATTTTACATCTGTAAAAAGATCCTTCAGTCAAAACTGCTGACCTCGTTTGTCTCGGTATCTTATAAACATTAATATTTTGACATGCGCGGATCTGGAGCCCCCCCCCCACCCCCTTAGAATTTGCAGAGTAAATGTGACTTTAGAACCACCCCCTAAAAAACGCAGACCCTCCTCAAAAACACATTATTATCTATTTGAAATTGGTATGACTTGGAAAGTCTCCGTATGAAGTTTTAAAAGTCAAAGACTATCAGTGAATTATAAGGACCACATCCTGGCATGCAGGGTTTTAATAGTGGATGCTGTTAATCAATTTCGGTTGTTGAAAAAAATGTGTTTGCACGGCACATGTCAGTCGCAGTTGCTGTTTAAAAAATCACAGATACAAGTACAGTCCTAGATATAAAGTGTGGCCTAGATGTTACTTTTTAGAGATATCAGCGATCCATACAATAGATAGGTAAAGTCAAGTTTATACTTAATTTCCTCGATATAAATTATGTACTTCACTTAGCCATTTATTACTAATCATTTGGCGATCATAGCCTATCTTAAAGAATATTTAATTCATACTGGGGAATTCAGCAATTTCGTAGCGGTTCCCCCCCCCCCCGGGGGGGGGGGGGGGGGGGAGGGGGGCAATAAAATGTAGAAAGGTAAGTGATCTGGGCGCTGCACTGAAGCCCAAATTAGTTCTAGAGCAAGGCCCTGGTGGGGGTCCGGGGGAGGAACCCCATGAAGCTGACAAACTTTACAAATAAGAGGTGTTTTCCTTGATTTTAGGATAAAAGACATATATATAATATATATAAGTTTTACATACAAAAAATTCAAACAGAACGGGGGGGAGGGGGGGGGGGCATGTCCGGCGCGCCGGCCCTGGATCCGCCTTTGATTAAAATCAGAAATATACTATATACATTACCTATTTTTCATTCAAAATAATTTGTAATTAGCTACATATACTCTGCGTTGATGGCGTATCAATCCGGAAATTTTTGCTCTGACTATTAGTGAACAGGTACAGTCGTGGATGTCCGGTACCAGCAGTGCCGAGTACAGTCGCGGATGTAGGCTGAAAGACCCCACTCCCTGATCCTCCCACGTCTAAAAAATTCATGCCATATAAGCAGTTACGTAGAACTCTATAAATTTCAGGAAATGGATTTCCTTCCACGTGGACGAGGGATTTCATGTCCCTTGAATTTTTTTTTTTACATATGACACACTCGCAGTTCAAAGCCCCACTAGAAGATAATTCACTTGATTAACTTCTCGCTAACTATAGGATTTCTTTCTCTTTTTTGTTATAGGTCATAAATCCGTTGCTAAGAGAACGCGTTGTTCTAAAGTCCTCGACATAGGATCCGAGGGAAAAATGCGAAGCTTGATGAATTAAGATGGAAAGGGGTAAGGCCAAGAAATAATTTTGCCAACAAAACATATACTATTCAGTAATTGAAAACACTTAACATGCTTAAGTTAAAAAAAAATCATTAATAAAATTCCCCTCCAATTACACTTTTGTAGAATACTTAGAATATATGTTCAATACTCTCCTTTCTGTACATGAAGTCAACTTGTAGCTAACAATCCTTAAAAGGATCACTTTTAGATAAAAAAAAAAATTCTTAACCAAAAAAATTATAATCACCGAAAGCCACAAAATGCAGAAAGTGCGACTGTTGATACACACGGGTGATCTCGTCTTTTACTTATCACGTGATAAGTAAATGACGAGATTACCCGTGGGTATCCAACGATGCATAAACCTGCATATTTTGTCTTCCAGAAGAAATAAATTTTTGTGTTTCCGATTTTCATAAAAAAAAGATGATAAAGTTACACCATGAAGTCGTGACGTCACAATCGTATGATGTACTGTAATTGTTGCAGTTTGATGTTGTGACGTCACAATCGTGATCGGACATCATAACGTCGCATCACCACTGTGTACAATATGTCAACCATCGGTCGACTTCAAAAACTACTTAAATCAGAAGAATATTCCGAATTTAATGATGAAAATATCATTTTAGAATCACAGTTTATAGAGATGACACACAAAGGAGAACCTATCAAGTAAGTATTGTCGGAGAACTTATTGTATAAGCATTCGAGCTCGATTGTTGAATGAATTTGTCAAGTTTGTAATTGCATATTCCAATCTATTCTAATTACACTATAAAGAAATATACAATGTACATGTACGTCTTCTTAAAAGTACATGTACGTCTTCTTAAAAATAAAAGTGTCAAAATGGTACTATACGTATCGTAGTACATTCATAAGATTAAACACTAATTTTTTTCTTTCCGTCAGACTAAATTTGAATTGAATTTCGGTATTATTTTTTGTATTTCAATGTAATTTGCTCCCATACTTGTAATTTACACAAGTATTTGTGGACATGACATCAATATATCATATATCAATCCCGGAACTTATTATAAATTTCTTCACAAATTATATTTATTAATTTTACATGTATTAATTGTATATATGACTATATCTAGGGAAAGATCAAAGGGGGGGGCCGGGGGCAAAAATAATTGTTTCATACAAAAATACCATACTAGACATTAGACGAGAGACCCATCCCCACTCTCCAAACACACATTTTATTGCTGTACGGTCAAGCATTTTCCGGTATTTTTTTCCTTGGGGTGGGGTGGGTGGATGGGTTGCCACCTTCCCTTTAAAATACCACTGCTACAGACCTGGTACATATATGAACCTATAATTTAATCCTAACATCTTTTTCCTCCAATCAATCACTGCTTTTCTTTTGATAGAAACGTCATTGCTGGGATCACTGAAAAGTTCTTCATTGTGGCCAATGACGTCATAAGTGATCTCCGAAAATCTCGTGCAAGTGTCCTCGTAGCTGATGTTGATACCGACACCGTGGACCTGGAGCTTGAATGGGTTGTCCCCATTATTCACGTGATTCCCGAGCCCGTGCCTAATGAGCACGTGCTAGACGTACGTGGACATAATGACCATCATCGATACTACATGGTCGCTAGTACCCGTAGCAACGGCAGTGAAAGCAGAATCTGGACAAAGTGGATGAAACATTTGGCCAAAAGTAGCCCAACGCCTGAACAGTTTTTACACGAAATACCCAAATTTAAACTGAAGAATATATTCCATAAAGACAAAACATCAAGTGGAGAGGTTGTTGTAAAATCTTCTGTAATTAGCAACATCAAATCAAGAACGTCTTCATTAATGAAATCGTCAAAGAAGCAGAAAAAGAACAAAAGTTCCTCCGTCATTCGTCCTATAGATAACAAACTGCCCAGAATCGCGACAGATTTGTATGACACTACTGGGATCATAAAAGAGAAGACCAACCTTTTCTGCTGCTGTCCAAGAAAAAAGAAAAGAGTAAAGGACTAACTTTAAAACCATAAAATATAAAGGGGAAAGCGAATTTAAAAGAAATGGAACGAGTGAAAGACTAATTTTAAAACCATTAGTTTAAAAGGGAAAGCGGCGAATTTAAAAAAAAATGGAAATCAGCATACACAATAAACCCTCCGTAATAACTCGTACATGTATGACATACTATATCTCGTACGTACGAGATACTAAGTCGTACGTACGAGAAAATATGTCGTACGTACGACATACTAAGTCGTACGTACGAGATAACAGCCTCTGCAGGATTCGAACCCGAGATTTTATACAGTTTACTTTATATTTATCTGTAAAACTGTTAGTTTGTTACAATTCACAAATTACAGAACGATTTTATGCAATAAAATATTATAATATTGATCCTGACCTGTGACTTTGCCTATTTTCAAAGCCTTATTAATTTCTGGCTTAAAATGGTAATACGTACATGTATTAAGAGTAAATTGCTATTTAGGACATCGTCTAGAAACAGTGTTTTAATGTAGAGAGAAATTTAAGATTATTTTAATTTATAACAAGTTGTGAGTGGTATAATGTTTACGACCCGCCCTTTAGTCCGTCAGTCCTCTTTATTTATTTTTTAAATAAGAATATTCATTGATTCATCTTAAACAGCTGCATAGAATTTCATGAAACTTTATAGGCAATTACAATCTGATTAAAGTTAGATCCTTCGATCCGTTCACATAGATCGCTACACAAGGTAGCGATCTACGTGCGCGGATCAAAGGATCTGATTTTAATCAGATTGTAGGCAATTAGGCACAATGTATAGATGTGCATAATACCAAAAAAAATTTCTAATTTATTTTTCCGGGAATTTCGGCCCTATTGAACTTAAAGATTTGGCCATAACTATATTGAATATAGAAATTAACAGTTTATATGCGCAACTCCTGGTGTGTGTGTGTGTGTGTGTGGTTTTTTTTTTGGGGGGGGGGGGGGGGCCATTTTAGACTATATTGCTCTCCTTTAGAAGAAGAGCTCCATATAAAATTAAAAAGCTGAAATACGAAATGAATTTTTCTTAATCAAATAATAGTTCACAACTTATTCATTTGATAAAGAAAAAAATTTGGGCTTGTGACTCTGCTGTACATGTAAGTCATTTGAAATCTAAATAGCATGTTTTCTGTTACGGCCCCCAAATCTTCAATCTGACATATTTGTAAGACCTTTTAGAAAAATGTTAACTTCGTTTAATAGATTTATACTCTTCTTAAAAGTTGGTTTTAGGGGAGTGAGGATGTGTATGTGTGTGTGTGTGATTCCTTTATCGAGGAAGAAAGAATGAACATTTCTTGTCCCCAAACATAGTATGCTTACATTCTGGAATAGTCTCATATGATTGTTTTTAATTTTAGAGAATAATGATATTTATGATCTGCATTCTCATAAATGCCGTTTGTCTCAAAAGGAAAAAATGATATAGAAGAAAATTGAACTGAAATACACAAACGTATTTTATAAAAGTGTGCTATCAGGTGATTCGAACCAGGCCACTATAAAAATGTTGAATATCAGTCTCAAAACATCGGAGCTTTTCTTTTTAAAACGAAATTAAAAATAAAGATAAACCACGATTACAGAAATATGATTTTGCATAATGTTTTTTTTTTTTTTGCACATTTCAACCCCATCGGTACCCCCTGAAAAGCTTTTTTCCTAAATAATCCTTATATCAAAATCTATCTAAATATATATCAATATATAATTTTTGAGGGTTGGGCAGGGGGGATGCTTTGGATCGAACTTCTAAGTCAACACGTAGGCAAAAATACACTTTTTAAAACAATGAATATTTAATTCTTTTAATAAACATTGAAGGGTACTTATTAAATAAATTAACACTGCTTATATATGTGAAATTAAGGTCTAAATTTCGTATTAGTAATATTAATCATTTCGTTGTGGTAAAATCCTAACATAACTTGCAGGGTTTTCCACGAGGGGTTTTACCATGGCGGCCCGCCATGGTTAAATTTATGTGCGCCATGGTTAAACGAGCTGCGCCATGGTTAAAATCGGCAGCCGCCATGATTAAAATTTATTGCATTTCAGTCCTAACACCTACTTTTTTAATTACTTGAGTAGTTGATTGTGTTTATACTACGACTGCCATGCACCCCACATGCCTCGAAGGAAAGCGGACCGTGCTACAGAAACACGTAAATTAGCAACTATGGTGTGAAGCATGACAATCGATGAAGAGTCAATCAGCTGATCAGATGATTAATATTTTGAGAGTTTCCTATACTGTACACATGTAAATAATTTTGGGAAACTTCAACATGTTCACTAAATTATTAGATAAGATGACAATTACGAGCATGATCATAGTTTCAGCTTTCTGTGCCAGAAAAATACTCTGTAAAAATGTCATATTCCTATTATTAACTTTATTATCTATCTGATCAAATGTGCTTAGGGCCTACTTCTCAACCGCCGTCTTAGTTTTAATCGCCGTCTTAGTCTTCGTTTTAGAGTTACTTCTCGTTGTTATAAAACGTCGTGTGGCGCTATTTTTTGCACTGGGTCACGTGGAGAATTAATCAAAACTTAGTGAAAAATGCGGTATCTAAAAAAAATAAAACGTTTAGAAAAAAAGACACTAGTCCAAATGTTTCTTTGTGTATTAACTTAAAAAAATACAACCATTCATCATATATAGTCAAATTGAAACATAACATTTCATACAGCAGAATACAACTCTTATAATTATTAATTTCTGAAAAATATTGCCATGATTACTGACTTACTGTATCAATAATTTTTCTATAATTTTTTTCCCGAAGGTAACAACAGTTTTGGACAAATTTTGGTACATTTGTGAAGTAAAAAATTGTATAAATTCATTTCAATTTGATTATTATTTTTTAAACTTTAAAATGTGTAGTTATTTCAATGTTTTGTGTTGCAGTGGTTTAGTTTAAAAGTTGTAAGACAAATCATTGATTAATGAAGATTAGAAATGTCTAACACGCATGTTAGACACGTCTTTTCAGCAACATTTCGTTTTCGCACAGCTTCCTCCATGGTTAAATTTTTAAATGTGGAGAACCCTGC
Source organism: Saccostrea cuccullata (assembly GCF_032062105.1). Taxonomy (NCBI): domain Eukaryota; kingdom Metazoa; phylum Mollusca; class Bivalvia; order Ostreida; family Ostreidae; genus Saccostrea; species Saccostrea cuccullata. Next base: position 2,361 of record NW_026923494.1, on the reverse strand, counting down.
ATAAGAATGAATTTAAAAGCACGACCACTGTTCGTACGCCGTCTATACTTATTGCTTTATAATATAATAAAAACAATTCTTGATAACTACATATTAACATCACAGGATGTTAAAAATTTATACATTTCCTCAAATATAGGATAGACGGAGTTAGAATTCTTTTCTATATATTATAGGTAATATCATTACATTTAATTAAGTTAAACTCCATATTCCACAGATAAAAGCTCTGCATGCATTTATTTCAAAGATTGAGAAAGGGGGGGGGGGTCATAGCGTCTACCAAATACATTCGAGGTCGTTTTTTCGGTAGTCGGAAAGGTCCGAGAAGTTGCGATTGTGTCGTATACGATATATTATTACGTCCGACTTAGTATCTCGTACGTACAACTTATTGTTATCTCGTACGTACGACTTAGTATGTCATACGTACGACATATTATCTCATACGTACGACTTAATTTTTTTTTTTTCAAGTAGCAGCAATACGCTTCCGTAGCATACACAATCAACCCTCGGACATAAATCTTATGGTTAGATTTTATAGGTGTGCACACTATAAAATCATTATTACGTGTAAAATTTCAGAGAAAGAGCTTTATAATTTTGAACTGTATATGAAAGCTGTTAGCAAAATTAACGAATCGTTAGAGATATGTACACTTATATTGCTGATTATTCCACAAGTACAACAATCATAATAATTGTTATATCACTATGTCACATGAAATGAAAAGAAAATTCTGAAGTAATTAAATAAACGATTTTTAGATATAACACAATTGCTATTTTTTCCCATACAAACTTCTGAATATGGATGTTTTCACTTCTAAAATGATTTTATAATCCTCGAAAGCCACAAAAGGCAGAAAGTACGACTGTTGTTTCCAACCAGTCGGATACTCACGTGTGATTTCGTGCTTTTACTTATCACGTGATAAGTAAATGACAAGATCACCCGTGGGTTTCCAACGATGCCTAAACCTGCACTCTTTGTTTCCCAGAAATAATAAATTTTTGCTTTTTCCGGTTTTCAATAAAATAAAAAGAGGAAGTAAAAGTTTCACTTTGAAGTCGTGACGTTACAATCGTATGATGTACTGTAATTGTTGCAGTTTTATGTTGTGACGTCACAATCGTGATCGAACATCATAACGTCGCATCTTTACTACAATGACAACCATCGGTCGACTTCAAAAGCTACTTAAATCAGAAGAATATTCCGAATTTAATGATGAAAATATCATTTTAGAATCGCAGTTTATAGAGATGACACACAAAGGAGAACCTATCAAGTAAGTATTATCCGAGAACCGATTGTGAAACCATTCGAACTCGATTGCTTAATGATTTTTGTCAATTTTATAATTGCATATTCCAATCTCTTCTGATTACAAAGACATATTATAAAGAAATACAATGTGCACGACTACATGTATGCCTCTTTAAAAGTAGATTAATTATGGTGTCAAAATTGTTCAATGAATTTCGATATTATTTTTGTATTTAAATGTAATTTGCTGCCATACTTGTAATTTACGGAGGTAATAGTGAAAAGGACCCCCCCCCCCCGCGAATAATATCAATCCTGGCGCTTATTGGATATTTCTTTAAAAATTATATTTATAACACTTATTCATTATGTAAATCACAGGAAAAATCGGGTGAAAACAAAAATACAATACTATACATTAGACAAGAGACCCAGGGGCCACATCGCTCACCTGAGCACATTGGCTAGGAAAAGGCACAAATCAGATCAGAATTGAAAAGTTTACTGAGGGGTGGGGTTGGGGGTAAGTGGCTTGACATGATTTGAACAAATTTAAGTCTTCAATACATGAGGTTGCTTACATGTCAATATGACTATAAACATGACTTTTCTGTTCTTGGGAATTTTTTCCCTTTATTTTCCTATGTAAGACTTGGATCCACCATTGAGACCAACCCTACACTTGGGAGTTATGATTTAAACAAATTTAATTCTTCACTACCTGATGATGCTTCCATATAGATATCACTAATCATGCCTTTGCTATTCTTGAGATTTTTAAAAAATATATTTTATTGTAAAACTTGGATCCCCCAGTGTGGCCCCACCCTATCCCTGGAGGTTATGAGTTGAACAAACTAGAATCTACACTACCTGAGGATGCTTCCATAAAAATATCACTAATCATGGGTTTGCAGTACTTGAGAAGATTTTTAGAGATTTCTCTATATATATTCCTATGTAAAACTTTGATCGGCCATTGTGCCCCCCCCGGGAAGGGGTGTCATGATTGGAAGAAATTTGAATATACACTACCTGAGGATAATTTTGGGGGACGGGGTGGGAGGTGGGTGTGCACCCTCCCTTTA
>NW_026923493.1:0-21815 GCF_032062105.1 Saccostrea cuccullata | reverse complement strand
TATACCTTTGCAGTAGTAAAATGACGATGATAATAAAAAGCTAAATGCTGTGAAATCTCAGATTTTCGTTGGGGTTAAATTTTCGTTGTATTTGAGTTATAAAGAGACCCGCGAATTCATATCCATCACAAAATGTAAAATATTATATGCATAATTACTAAACAATTCATCATCCAAGAAATCAAATTCCCATGAACCAAGAGTTTTTCCTCGAACCATAAATTTTTACCCCACGAAAATATGTGATTTTACAGTAGTTAATTATGTCAAATAGAATACGATGATCTCAGTGTTTTACGTCTAATTCATTTAATTAGGTATCAGTGGCATAAAAATTATTCAAAGATTGTGGAAAATGATCGAGTTTCCTTCAACCCGTCAACTGGTGAAATCGTCTTTAGAAATCTAAAAAAAGAGGACTTTGGTGTTTATTATTGCACGGCACAAAATAAGTTTGGAATATCAGTCTCACTATTTGTCAAATTATCGGAAACAGGTAAAGCGATAATTATTGTTTTAAAACATGTTGTCAGATCGAGAAATGATAAATATCAATTTCAGATCATCTGTAAACTTCAATATATATAAATAATCTATCTGTAATGTTCTGGACGTCTTGAATACCACATCAGTAGCAATAAGTATTATTTTGTCCTTGTAAATATTACCTCATTTATTCAACTATTCCAAGATATAGTATTAGTCTATATACTTGTCAAAATCATAACACAATGATATTTATTAAAAGTTCAATTTGTATTTCATTGTTGAATCGTTGAGATTATTGCTACTACAAAGGTATTTCATACGGTTTTAATATTTGAAAGTGACCACCAAAATAACAAAGAGACATAATTTATAATCTTTTGGCACTGTTTTCGATGATACGAAAGATTTATTATTCAAATAATTCAATTACAAGGCTCAATCTTGATAATAAAATATTTCCTGCTTCTATTTCTGTGCTGCGTTTGATATATGTTACATTGTATACAAACAGAACTGAAGTTGATATAACTTAATATTGTAGAACTTGACCAATTTTCTGAGGTCTCGAACGTGCAGGAAACGTGCAGGGAATATCATCATTGCAAACTTCCCTGTATCAATCAACCACGTTGTCAACCCAAAAGGGAATGTAAAATAAAATGGAGACTTGGATCTGGAACCTCAAAGAGTGTTTTGTACAGCGAATCTGTAGCCTTGGATCGTGAGGGTAAATCTAAATCATGTACAATTAAAGTTTCAAAAATAAATTTTCCAGAAGCTACATAGCCCATCTATAATAAAATACAAAGAGATGTATTTCAACTAAGAAACAATGTTTAGATTAAGATTTAATCAATTCTAATCTGTTGAAAAAAATCATTTAGGAAATCTTCATTTTCTGAACATAAGAAAATCTGACGGGTATAAAAATTACACTTGTGGAATTTGGAATGAAAGGATCAATGTGTTAAAAATGATCAGCAATACATATCTCCAGGTAAATGGTAAGCGAATTATATTATATGTTACTATGTTATTATATATTACAAAATTGAATAATTCCTATCTACGCGGAGATGCAACAATGTAGAATAAAACATAAAACTTCGTTATGTTCACTAGCACGTGACCTTCCAGGCTTCTATCTAAGTCTACATTAAAAGAAATTTGTTTTGGAGTTGGATGACCACTTTAAGATCCTTGCTCCTCTCATTCACAAAATTTAATAATAATGAAAATTACAATTGTTACGAGGTTCGTCAGCTAAAACCAGTCCAAACTTTTTCATGTAATCTACATGTATCTGCTTCTCGTTTCATTTTCATTTTTGTATTAATTCATTCTGACAAAGTGTCAAGATTTTTTTTTATTATTTCTTCCTTTCTTTATTAAAATTATTTGATCTTACATTTCGTAAAATGACGAGGAGCGTTGTCTATACGTATTGTAATGTTACCACACCCGATCAATCCGGAAATTTTATGTCCATCTTTATTTACTTTCATTTTTGTTTGTATAACGGCATTTCCGGAAGTCTGCACTAGGTTCATGCACTCAAATTTATCAACGAAACTTCTTGTTATATAGCGGCAACCATGTAAGTTTTATAATTGAAATTGTCTGAATAATATGTTTTACGGTGTGACCGTTGAGGCGGGCGCAGTTGTACCATCAAAACACTCGAAAAATTGATCAGTCACTTCAAACATCAAGTCGCACGAGACATCTCGTCTAGCTGTGACGTCACACGACGTCACGGAGCTCGTCGGAGCTTACGGAAACGGCCGAGCGTCTGGTTTAAACTATAGACCTAGCACAATTTTGGTCGAAAAACATTGCAGAGTTATTTTTTGTTTCTTTGAAAGATTTCTACAAACTGAAAGCTTTTTATGCTTTAAGATATTGTTTATTTATTTATCTATTTCACGGAAACAACCGACATGACTTAATTAGCATATCGTAAAAATTCATAAGTTTCCGGTGACGTCATTGTATCATTTCCGAAGGGCAAGGTGAAAGCCGGTGTTGTGGCATGGGGGTATTTTTTTGAATAAGGTAAGGCAAAATCATTTCGTTAAGATTTCGGTAAGAAACAATGTTCCTTTATTTTTTTTACTATTTTTGATTTATTTGCGCAAAGGACATTGGGTAGTGCAGGAATTCTGGGAATGTTGCACAGAGAAATTTGGCTGACGTATGTACAGATTTCAATCCGAATTTCCTCTGTTCTTACACGTTAGTCTATTGAGCTCGCTTCGCGAGCGTCGCTTCGCGACGCTCGCTGCGCTCGCTATTAGATTATTTTGTTTGCAGTTTACTATGCAATCATTTTATTGTGCATGTCATAAGTATTTTTGTTTATGCTGTACTTGCAACTCGCAGTCGATGCTATTTTCAGATTTAAAATCCACAAGCTGTTAGAAAGTCAGTTTAAAGTTAAATTTTACAAAATTTTGTATGATATTTGAGTAGAACAAGTTGATAATGTGTTGCTTAACTATTGATGGTGTATAAGAATTTACAGTAGAATCTCAAATATAAGTTTTAAATGTCAGAATTAATTTGTGTAATGTTTACCTATGAATCTACACCAGTTTCTTGGAATTTTTTGATTTATATTACCTGAAGTTGTGATCCTACATGAATTATTTTGTATTTTTATTTTGTGTAGCTTTCACAGAATGTCTCACAAGAGAACCATATATGATGTCTGCTCCAGACCCTTGAATTTGAATAAAATCTGAATTGAATTGAACCTTTGAGGCATTTTGTAAACTGAAACAAAACAGTGAAAGATGGCTTCTTCAACTAGGACAACATCTTCCAGATCACGAGCGAGTACGGCTAAGTCGGACCTGTTTCTACAACAAAAAATTAAAAAGGAAACCGCAAAAAAGAAAATTGAATATGTCCAGAAGGAAAGCGAACTTGTATGCCAGAGGGCCAAAATAGAAGCTGATGCCCTGATCCAAAAGGCTAAAATAGAGACACAGTTAATGCGAATAAAAGCAGAAGAGGACACGGAAGTCGCAGAAATTAGTATGAAGATTCTTGAGGAGGAGTTTCAAGATATATGCAATTGTTCTGATAACGGAAGTGAATTTGGTGACTGGATTGCATCACACACGAAGCGTTATGTAGAAAACTCACACATAGAAGCAGATAGACTTTTGACACCAGAACCGGCTATACCTCCAATTAGAACGCCGTTCGTTGGAACGAGACCTGAATTTCCGAACACGGTTACACCACCACCTTCCCCACCGACACCTGCTGCCCCACCAGACAGCATACTGAACCCTTGTGCTCGACTCTTTGTTCCTGAGAATTTTGTGTCACAATCGAGTGCGTGTGAGCCGAATAAGCAAAGCGGAATCAACCAGGCTCTTATGGATATGACAAACTTTTTGACCAAGAAAAGCTTCATATTGGAAAGAGTTAAACCATTCGTTGGCGACTCGGAGTCTTACCTAGCATGGAAATCTACATTCCAGGAAGTCATGAAGGAAATTGATGCATCCCCATCTATTGAACTGGACTTGATGATAAAAAATCTTGAAGGAAAACCATATGAGCAAGTGAAGAGCATAAAGAACTCAAATACCGGTGACTCTACTTTGGGAGTACAGAAAGCGTGGGAAAGATTGGATTCGTTTTACGGCAGCCCAGATCGTATTGCACGAGCTTTGAAGAGAAAGTTAAGTGATGTTTTGGAGAAATTTGACTTCAACAACAGGCCTGACTACTTTTGTCTCTCAGACACACTGAATGAAATAAATGCTGTCAAAGACAATCCCAAGTACAGTAAGACATTGAGTTATTTTGACACATCAGATGGAGTCAAACCGGTGTTACTCAAACTTCCCATACATGTCCAGAACAAGTGGCGTGACAAGGCAATACAATACAAGAAAAACAATGATGTAGAGTATCCACCGTTTTGTGTATTTTGTACCTTCGTCCAAGAAATGGCCTATGTGATGAATGACCCAGGATTTGACTTTGAATGTAAACCGATTCACTTAGCACCGAAGACAAAATCGAACAAACAATTTCACAGACAGACTGACACTTCCAACAAAACAGATGTGTTACAAGACGAGAGTCAGGCAAAAGTGCGTTGTGCTGTCCACAATTCTGCACACTCCACGAGTGACTGCAATGTTTTCCGCACAAAGAGTATCGGTGAAAAGAGGAACATCTTAAGGAAACATGGTCAGTGTTTTAAGTGTTGTGATGGCAAACATTTGTCTAATGACTGCCGTGTGAAAGTGAAATGTGACACTTGTGGTAGCAGACATCATTGCACTGCCATGCATTTTGACACATCAAACAGACCCTCCCAGAATCATGGCGGGGAGAAACTAACAGTAACCGGTGAAAAACCAGCTTTTCATCGTCAGACGGCTGAGACGACCACACACTTAAACGCAGCTTGTACAGAAATTTGTGGGGATTTCAGAGGCAAATCATGTGCTAAGATTGTACTGGTCAGCATTCACCATAAGCACAGCGAACACCCACCGGTTAATGTGTACGCCATTCTTGACGAGCAGAGTAACAAGTCACTGGCAAAACCTGAACTTTTTGAAATGTTTGACCCAAACAGTACTTGTGAATCTTACAAACTCTCTACTTGCAGCGGATCATCTTTAGTCAGTGGCAGACGCTCTCATGGCTTTGTGATTAACTCGATGGACAGACAAACTACTTTCAGTTTACCTACCTTAATTGAATGTAGTGCAATACCGAACAATCGTCATGAAATCCCAACTTGTGATGTAGCCATTCATCACCCTCATCTTGCTCAGATATCGAGCTTTATTCCACCTATGGACCATACGGCAAATATATCACTACTGATTGGCAGGGATCTCTTGGGCGCACATTATGTCCTTGACCAGATAAGAGGTGATCCCTCACAACCATATGCTCAACGGCTACCATTAGGCTGGGTTGTCATAGGAGAGACGTGCTTGGATGGAATCCATACACCGAAATCTGTTGATGTTATGAAAACCATGTGCTCGAATTCCGAACAACCATCTCAAGGCATCTGGATACCATGTGACCAAAAGATGCACATTACAGAATGTATTGAAAACCAGTCAGTGTTTAGAAGAACCACAACAGACAATCAACCATCATTGTCAGTTGAGGACCGCTTATTCTTGACTCAGATGGTCAGTGATATGAAAAAGGACTCTTCGGGGCATTGGAGTGCTCCATTACCCTTTAAAAGGACACGACCTACTTTACCAAACAACCGACAACAAGCTTTGGATCGAGCAGTCAGCCTTGACAAGAGTTTGATGAAGAACCCTCTAAAGAAAACTCATTTTCTTGAATTCATGAGGAACCTTTTTGAAGCCGGTCACATCGAATTGGAACCACAGCTCCCACCAAACACTGAGTGCTGGTACTTACCTTTGTTTGGGGTCTACCACCCCCAGAAGAGAGACAAAATCCGTGGAGTTTTCGACTCTTCTGCGAAGTGCGACGGAGTATTACTCAACGATGTCCTAATGACTGGACCAGATTTAATGAACAATCTTATTGGTGTGTTGCTAAGATTCAGGAGAGAATCTGTAGCAATAGTTGCAGACATCGAACAGATGTTTTACAGTTTCTTAGTGGATATTGAACACAGACGTTACTTGAGATTCATTTGGCACAAAGAAAATAACTTTGACGAACCTTTAGTTGACTACCAAATGAAAGTACATGTTTTTGGTAATAGTCCCTCCCCTGCAGTGGCGACCTATGGACTACGACGTCGTACGGCTGATGAAGCAGCAGCACAGTATGGCTCGGATATGAGGGAGTTCGTGCATCGCAATTTCTACGTGGAAGATGCTCTTTCCTCTCATTCATCTGCAGAGGACGAAATTGACCTACTTAAGCGCACACAGAAGGCTTTGATGGAACATGGCTGCTTGAGACTACATAAGATAGCATCCAATTCTGGTGAGGTTTTAGCAGCCTTCAGTTCTCAGGATCTAGCAAAGGACCTGAAAGACACAGAACTCTGGGCAGATGACCTACCAACACAGAGAAGTTTAGGCATCTGTTGGAACCTTCAACATGACTACTTCACATTCAAAGTAAACATGGAGGACAAACCATTCACAAGACGTGGCGTCCTTTCCTCCATCAACAGTCTCTTTGATCCACTTGGTTTTGTTGCGCCAGTGACGATTGCTGGAAAGGCTATTCTACGTGAAGCCATGACAAGTGGATTAGACTGGGATGAACCTTTGCCGCCTGACTTTCTCCAAAAGTGGACCATTTGGAAATCATCCTTGAAGGACTTAGAACATTTGCAGATTCCACGTACCTTTAGTGAGATGTCTGTTAGTAAAGCAAATTACAAGGAATTACTGATATTCTCGGACGCTTCCACTATGGCCATTGCAGCTGTCGCGTTCCTTAGACAAGTTTCTGACACAGGGAAGGAACAGCTTGGGTTCATCATGGGGAAAGCTAAACTGGCACCTAAGCATGGTCACACTGTGCCGAGACTGGAATTGTGCGCGGCTGTCATGGCAACTGCACTATATGAACTTATCGCTGCAGAGATTGACACCAACCTTGACTCAGATTTTTTACAGACAGTAAAGTAGTTTTGGGCTATATAAGAAATGAAACCAAACGTTTTTCACCTATGTGGCCAATCGTGTTGAAAGAATACGCAAATCAAGTGAACCTAAAGACTGGAATTACATTCCGACAAAAATGAATCCAGCAGACGAAGGCACGCGATCTGTAGCAGCGAAGGAGATGCAAGCCAGCCTCTGGTTGAATGGTCTGAGTAAACTTCTTGATAGCAGTGAAAATGAACATTATGACCTTGACATTGATTGCGATCCAGTGGTCAGATCATGTAAGACAGAATTACAGAGCATTTGTCGTCTAGGCTCCCATCGCTTTGAAAGGTTTTCCGATTGGCTGCGACTGACCAGAGCTATTTGCTTCATACAGAACATGATACACAAGTGGAAACGGTCAAAATGTGATGAAGATAAAGATCAAGAACCACTTACCTTGAAAGAAGCTGAACTTCTTATCATCCGTGAGATTCAGGATGAGAAATTTCCTGAAGAAATCGAAGCTCCCAAGGCAGGCAGAACAGTAAACAAGAGTAGTCCAATTTTCAATCTGGACCCATATTTGGACGAAGATGATTTACTTAGAGTGGGAGGCAGACTTCGTCACTCCAACTTGACCTCTCAAGAGAAGAATCCACTTATTGTTCCGAAAAAGAGCCACATTGCCAATTTGCTTGTGGACCACTTTCACAGAGAAGTGAAACATCAAGGACGCTTATTCACGGAAGGGGCAATAAGAAGCGCAGGGTTTTGGATCGTACACAGGAAAAATGTCCACATGTGTTGAACATATGTTAAACATGTGTTTAACATATATTTTTTACACATGTAAAACACATAAAAGGAGCACACATGTACAGGGTGTTTATTTTTACACATGTTAAACATATGTTTCACATCTGTTTAACATGTGTAAAAATGAACACATTGTATATTTATACATATGTAACATGTGTTAAACATGTGTTTTATATATGTTATACTTTATATGTGAATTATACGTGTATAATATTACTGTTGTACTTATCATTTTTATACTTTTTTCATGTCTGTCCACATATGTGAATCATATGAAAAGGGCAGCATATGTAAATCATATGAAATAGTTACATGTGTTCTCTTTCAATATTTATCACAAGGAAAAACACATTCTTGTACACATTTAAAAATCAGATATTTCTGCTTTAGATGAAAATCCATTACATTCCAATGATCTATCATCATGGGTTAAATATTTGAAAATTAATATCTTAAAATGCTTACACAACTTTTTTGATAAATTATTTTCATCAAGAGAAATAACTTATTTTTCAGTGTACTTTCTAAACAGGAAAGTATACAAACAAGTCAGTAGCATTTGTCGATACATATATTTTACATATTCTAAGTTGAGTACAATTATAAGATTTCCACAAAATGATTAAATAGTTAAACATGCATACATGTACAAATGAATAACATAATTAGTCCATGTACTTTTTTATAATTTATATGATTTGACATGAAAGTGTCCAAAGCAAAATTGAAATATCACATATAACATTTGTCATGTATTCTCTATGGTAAATTTATGAAAAATCAAGTTATTTGATATTACAGCATACAAATAAGAATGGGAATTAAATCTTTACAGGTCAAATGCAGACAAGATTGTGTACATCCTCCCAATTTCATAATTATTTCATACATTTTCTTGTTCTTTTTCCTTCTGTATCTTTCAGTTTTCTTCAGTTGTCCTCCCTCTGATCTTCCATGAGCTTGACCATTTTGAACTCTCTTTGAACTGTACCCAAAATGCAAATCCACCATTTCTCCCTTTCCTGAACAATTTCTTTGTGGCACAGAATGGTCTCTACAAAAATTTCAAAAGTAAAAATAAAACAATTCTTAAATTACAAAATCAATTCTACAAGAAATATTAAAGTTCAGCAAACAAATGTATGCCCAATTCACCAACAGAGATATGATAAGAGATAAAACTAATGTTATATATGCTATACTAGGTGTTTAGTGGAATCCTATGATGTAATTTGCAAGACAATTACACTGTTGGAAGATATGCTTCATAATAAAGTCATAAAAAGCATTTTTTTTTTTTTGGATTTTGACAATTAAATTTGGAATGTTCAAACAGTATTACTAATTCATATTGCCAAAATTTGAGAAGATTCTGACACAAATATTTTTTTATTTTTGGACAAAAAATACTACAGAGAAGCAGACAGGCAGAAAAAAGACAGTGTGATTCCAGGATATCCCAAACGTTGTTGGGAAGAATATAATAAAGTTTATTTAACAGTGTGTAGTTACCTTAATTAAGCTTTTAAGCAAGTCTTGGTTCTTGGGATTTATTCTTATGAGACGCTGACTGTATATTGAACCTGTAAAACAAATATTCACGCAGTAGATATCTTCTAAGCATAACTAAAACTTAATTAAACTACAAAACTACAACTATAAAAAAGAGAGAGTACATGTTTGTAGGTTCTTAATAGTCTTAATTAATATCTTACATTTTACTAGAAACTATGTTCTCTAGTGTTGGAAAAAAATAATAAATGTCAGGTAATGAATACTGGTACATAATAGATGTAAATATCCAATGGATTAGCTAGCTGATGTACTTTCAACAATCAACACATATACACATGCACTTGTACCTTGAAAGTTGGATGTCACTGTTAATATTATTAATTTTTAACTGAAATTCAAAAATTCAATAACCCCCCCCCCCCTGAAGTCATTTACAGTACATGTACCAGTTTCATAGCTTTTAAAGCCAGCAAATTCTATTCATATTTTCCATATTTTAAAAGTGCACTGGATTAAAACTGTTTTATAATATAGAATAAAATTATTGTAGCATTGAGTTGGACTTATTATTTATGAAGTCGTGCAAACAATACAATGTAGAATTATAAAGGAACAAAAAGAAATTACAATGTATCAAGAAATATTTTGTCATGAAGGAGTCATTACAGATGTTTACTTTGATTTTTTATTGCAAGTATTTATTTTTACCTTTAATATTGCGATGATGCAATCATCTGTCAAATCAGCTTTAGGATCAATCGCCAGTCTTATCAGCTTTGGGCTTTTTAGACGCAGCAATGTGACACTGAACTCAAGTTACTGCATGCATCTATAGGCCATAAAAACAAACAATTGTTATTAAGTTGATGAAAGAATCGACTTGACAGCCATCTCAACATACATAAACACCAACTGACAGTCACAATGGTTTCAAGGTTTCTACTTTCACTTTCATATCAGTACGTAACAAAAGGAAAACCAATAATGCCTTTAAAAAGTAGCCTAACATGTAATGTTAACGTTCATTCAGAAACAAATTTATCCCAAATTACTTACCTGTATAAAAATTATACAAAATGAAAATAGTAATGCCTTTAGCCTAACATGTAACCGCTTACATTCACGGGCACTGGAAGTTAATATAAATATATAGTATGTGTATGTATAAAAAAAGAAGGGTCTTTTTTATACATACACATAATATATATTTACATTAACTTCCAGTGCCCGTGCTTTCATTCAGTCAGAAACATTTTTCACCAAAATTACTTACAGATCACTATCGTTAGGTTTACGAAATGCATGACAAGTCACAATGATAATTAAGAGTATTATATGTTATAGAAAGTTCATACGCACCTGTATCTATAATGAAATGATATTTAAACAATATGAATTAAAAGTCTTTTAAAAATTGTTTGGAGATCACTTACCTTTCCAATACACCCACCACGTCTGCTGCAGCAGTGACGTCAAAAATGATGTACATTTTCATCCGATAAAAGACAAAACCGGCCCGGAGACAAATACGGAATTATTTTAATTTTACTCAAGAAGTAAGCCAAGCCCAAAAGATTTAAAATGAAAAGAAAATGAATTCATTCTTTTCAATTTTGTCTGATAAATGCATTATTACAGAAAAAAAATTGTGAAAGTTTTTTTTAGAAGGGAAAGGGGGGGGGGGGGATAAACAAAGTAAAACTTTACATGAGTAAAATTTTACTAACATTTACAAATTCTTTTGAATTAATGTACATACACATATGAAATAAAACTTGACATGTGTATAACATATGTATATGAATACACATATATTTTATATAAATTAGACATGCATAATTCATCTGTATTTTCGCACACATATATTACATATATATAATACGTGTTATACATGTGTGGTGAAAAACATGTGTTTAACATATATATTATCTCACAGGTGTATAACATGTGTATATTATATATGTTTTACATATAAATGAAACACATATTTTACGTGTGTTTATTTACACACATGTATTACATGTATAAAACATGTGTTGAACACGTGTGAAACCAAACATATGTTTAACACATGTGGACATTTTTCCTGTGTAGGGTGTCGCCGTCTTGTGAACTCTCATATACAGAAGTGTGTATCATGTAGAAAGCTGCGAGGCAAACAACAACAACCAAAAATGGCTGACCTTTTTGAGGCACATCTTCATCCGGCACCCCCCTTTACACATATTGGAGTGGATGTGTTTGGACCTTGGTCCATAGTTAACAGAAAGACACGAGGAGGTCAAGCTCAAGCTAAGAGATGGGCAGTGATTTTTACCTGTTTGGTCATTCGTGCAATCCATATCGAGGTAATTGAGGAATTAAGCACCTCTAGCTTCATCAACGCTTTGCGTCGTCTTACAGCCCTTAGAGGTGAAGTGCGCACAATTTGCTCCGATCGTGGTACAAACTTTATTGGAGCCACTTCAGAAATGAACGTCAACATGATTGACATTAAAGATGCACCGCTAAAGGACTTCATGGACAGGAGAGGAATTCAGTGGAAGTTTAACCCCCCGCATGCCTCACACATGGGTGGGACATGGGAGCGGCTGATAGGTGTCTCGAGGAAGATTTTGGATTCTCTACTGACAGATCCAAAAGTGACAAGACTCTCTCATGAAGTATTAGTGACTTTGATGGCAGAGGTGTGCTCTATCGTCAATGCACGCCCTCTGAGTGGGGTCACATATGACCCAGATTTACCCTATCCTTTGTCCCCTGCAACATTACTCACCTTGAAAACAAGACACACAGTGGATTCTTTTGACCTGGAAGAGTTTTCAACAAAGGATTTGATGAAGGATCAGTGGCGCTGTGTTCAACAGCTTTCAAATTGTTTCTGGAAACGGTGGAACATGGAGTATCTGTCTTCACTCCAACAGCGGAAGAAATGGCAACAAGACGAAAGAAATCTTCAAGTCGGTGATGTCGTCCTTCTTCGTGACAAGACACTTCATCGCAATGACTGGCCAATGGGAATTGTTGAGAACACTTACCCTAGTGATGATGCGCGTGTCCGTAAAATAGAAGTTCGCATTGGCATGGACAGAAAGATTTTCAAACGCCCGGCGACAGAAGTTGTGCTTCTCGTACCAAACAAACAGTAGTGTGAACGTGTCGTGAGAGGACATTTGATGGGAATGTTTGTAAAGCACAGTGTACTGTATCTTTTATTGTGTATTATTGTTATTTTGAACACTGATATTTGGTAGAGTTACCTCATTTTAGTTTGTTTAGTTTAAATATTGGTGATATTATCATATCAGACGGGGAGTTAATGTTACCACACCCGATCAATCCGGAAATTTTATGTCCATCTTTATTTACTTTCATTTTTGTTTGTATAACGGCATTTCCGGAAGTCTGCACGAGGTTCATGCACTCAAATTTATCAACGAAACTTCTTGTTATATAGCGGCAACCATGATAGTTTTATAATTGAAATTGTCTGAATATTAGATTATTTTGTTTGCAGTTTAATATGCAATCATTTTATTGTGCATGTCATAAGTATTTTTGTTTATGCTGTACTTGCAACTCGCAGTCGATGCTATTTTTAGATTTAAAATCCACAAGCTGTTAGAAAGTCAGTTTAAAGTTAAATTTTACAAAATTTTGTATGATATTTGAGTAGAACAAGTTGATAATGTGTTGCTTAACTATTGATGGTGTATAAGAATTTACAGTAGAATCTCAAATATAAGTTTTAAATGTCAGAATTAATTTGTGTAATGTTTACCTATGAATCTACACCAGTTTCTTGGAATTTTTTGATTTACATTACCTGAAGTTGTGATCCTACATGAATTATTTTGTATTTTTATTTTGTGTATCTTTCACAGAATGTCTCACAAGAGAACCATATATGATGTCTGCTCCAGACCCTTGAATTTGAATAAAATCTTAATTGAATTGAACCTTTGAGGCATTTTGTAAACTGAAACAAAACACGTATATTAAATGAGAACAGTAGAAAATTCTCATTTGGATTCACTAATGATGCTTAGATTCAAATTTTTAAAATAAATTGTTGTATTTATTTATATAGGCTACCATTTCATATCTTACGTAACTTTAGTAGAGTCTTCAAAAGGCATTTCCCCAGAGGCAGTTTATCAACGTGGCGACAAAGTTTTCGTTGGAGAAAATGCTACCCTTGTCTGTATTTTTTCTGGAAAGTAAGCATGTTTCCTTAATAACTTCTGACTACCCATAATTTTGCTCGATACAGAAAAATTCATACACCACATCATAAAATTTCAAAAGTTTTGTTTGTTTTTCACATGCATATAAAGTATTTATTGTATATATTGATAGCCCTGTTCCAAAAATTGCATGGCGGAACAAAAACGGAACCTATATACATGTAACAACAAACGACAAATATATGGTGGGTCAATATGGACGACGGCTTCAAATCATAAACGTAACATTTGCTGATGAGGGTGTCTATGAATGTAAAACCAACAGCAACCTTATTCAAAATCCATTCCTCAATGTCACATGTACGAAGAAGTTGCTTCTCCAAAGTTTTTTAATCTTTTTCTACAATTTACATTTAATTTTGATTCATAATTGATTTTTTATAAGAACAACTATTTTTCTTTTCAATTTTTCAATTAGCCCCTCCGCTTTTTCCTGATGTCGGTAAGCGTTTCATGACAAAAATACTTCAGAATTCGACAACAGTGTCCATTGTTCTCCAATGCAACGCAATGTCCGCAACAGCCGAAGTTGATCCCATTGTAATCAAATGGATGAAAAATGGAGAGATCCTAAATGAAGGTTTTTGTTTTGCAAGGAATGCATGACGAGTAGTGTTTTCTAGCGTAAACATAATTGTTCTTACAATACACTGAACCAAACTTCTAAGTGTTCACCTAACATTTTTTTTAAGTTTAAAAGGACAAAAGCATACAATAAAAAATTTCGTAAATTCATTTTTACTGATGCATATATCAGTTCGATGTTGCGGAAATTTCATGCAAGTATCTCTTCAGACTTTTAAGCAACGTTTCAAGGACATGGTGTACCCTCAAAATTAAAATTCACATGAAAGAATTTCTGTGATGTAAGAGCACCACTCACTCTAATTAAAGCAAGCAAGGCATCCTTTCCCCATATATACTATGTACCCCTTAATAATACATGTAGGTTGATCTATCAACTGCCACGCCAACTGTATGGATCATTCTCAACCGTTGAAATTCCATGGAGGGGGATGGGCTTTAACATTCCTTATAAAAGTTCCAAATGTGTTAAATGAGATTCAGATTCAGGGATTTGGCAGGGCAGTGCATGACAGTTAAACCGTTTGGTCAACACTGAGATCCGCCTTTGGCCTCTCACACTAAAGTGTTTCTCTTTAAGAATGATTCGGACTGTTTTAGATGATATTGAACTGCCATGAGCACCACTTTGATGCCATTTTCGTGCTATTGAAGTTGCTGATTTAAATGTTTCTAAAGTAGCGACGAAAATCCAGGTCACTTCCGGTTTGGTTAAATTTTGTCCAAAACTTTCCAATTGTGATAAGTGGACTTTTACGAGAAGCACTGACTTTAACAATTGACGGTTTACTTGGACATGTAAACCTGTATTGTACGGAGGTACAGAATTGATAATAGATAAGAAAACCTTTCTAATGATCATAAGTATATGGTGTTAGGGGCATTTACATGTGAAAACTAAGAGATAAGGGTAGAGTGTTTGTCCTTTTTTTCAAGGTCAACTTATATGTGCATTGAAATAATCCGTTATTTTCGTTGAATTAAATGTTGAGTTATATATTCATATCGTTAAAGAGCTTTCGTACATTGTCCTAGTGTAAAAGTTAGCCGTCAACTGTAAAAGTCAGCGCTCCTCGTAAAAGTTCACTTAGCGATAAGAATGACAGACAGCCTATAGAAAAATGTGTTAAAATGGATTTTAATACTGGTTGTTAATTTCTAAACGTAATATCAAGGACACATAATCATTAAAATAAAAGTGAGTAAAATGTGTTGTAAGAATGATCTAGATATCAACATTCCAAAGGCTCTCCCTCCTTCCTCAATCCTTATTTTGCCCATGTTTTTTGTTTTTTTTTTAATATAACCAGTTATCAAGAATTGATAATGGTTTCAAAAAGAAGCTGATTCCACAAAACACGTGCCGTAAAGTACTGATTTGTTGTTTTTAGGGACATTTGTTTTCATCCGTGATAATTTATTTTCTTTCGACAATTGTTGAGACGGCTATAGTTATAATAATATGCAAAATATTATACCACACTATATCATCCAGTTTTTAAATAAATACATTTACTAGAGTAAACACTTAGAAGGTTATAAGTGTATATGTTCAATTAAAAATGATGATATCAGAATCGATCATTGGCCCTCTGTTCAAAATTAATGAAGTCCTTATACTCTTTAGGTAAAGAAGGTAGATGCTTGTTTATTCCCTTCTATTTAATATAAAATATCAGCATATTGAATCACATCAGGCAATTGAAATACAGATATCAGGTTTTATTGATTCTATTCTATTCTCATGATAGTCATCAAACGCTATTACTAGCAGTGCATTGTTTTAATCTATATATCTTTTTAACAGATGTTAGAAAGCAGCTTTCAGGGGACAAAACGACTCTTCATATTTACAACATAATTTCAGACGATTATGGTTGTTACACATGTGTGATAGAAAACAGTGAAGGAATTGCAGTGGCAAATTTTTTACTCCCTTACGGTAATATTTTTTCATTTACTGGATTTAGATTAAAATTATAAGTTGATGCAATATCATAGTGAAAAATATGAACTATCAGTAAAAGAACAGCATCAAGTGATTGAATGGTCCTAAATGGCAAATACATGTAGTTTTCACTAACATTTCATATATCTGACAGTGTGCATTCAATAAACCTAACTGACTGTTCATAGTTGAACTTTCATATCAGTCAAAAATCTTTATAAATGAACATATTTCAGCGTTATTGATAAAATAGATTGGCGGTTTACTCATTTGTTAGTGAACTTGTAAGACACGGTTGAATTAAATTCCTAATGTTTTTCATTTTCTGAGGAAGCAAGTTAAAGAGACACCGTGACGCACACATGAGAAAATTGACAAACGTAGAATGACCAATGTAAATTTTGTTCAATTCCCAAAAGTATTAGGTTTCAGAACCTAAAAAATTCTATTTCAAAAGAGAAAAATAAAAGTAAAAATAATTTCAGTATGCCCCATAACGAAAATATTGCCTTATTTTTCCCTCTCTATTGTACGCGTGCGCAGAAAAGTTTGAATAAGTTACCAGAGTTACAATGGTCTCAAGTACCCAGGAGTACCCAGGAATGAATGTAAGTAGACCAAGAATTTTGATGCAATCTTTTCAAAAAGGTGTTAGATTGATTGATTAATTATATATTGTTTAACGCCGAGTCGGCAATTTTTTAGCCATATTTCGGCGGTAAAAAGGTGTTAGAACATATTTCTCACCTTTGCCAAACCATATCCTATCTACGGAACATCAATATCGTATTAAGATAACAAATTTATTGAGTTGCCTAAGATTTGAATCAATTCTAACTTTAACTGGTTATTTTGTAAAAATATCAAAATATCAAAAAGGCATTTCCCTAAAAATTTCAAGTCGAATGTTAACTTCCTGTCTCCTTTAGCCCTCTCCCGGATTGTTGAAGCAGTAGATCAAGTTTGACGAGAGATCTTTAATATTTGCAGGTGTGAAGCGCCCTTATGGTTGCACTGTTTGTAAGTTCAGACCTCGAATGACTGGCCACAGAAAGAATATGGTGACAGGGAATTTATTTTACGGAGTTTTGGGCGAAAATACAAGTGGATGTGTCAATCCGACATCTTTGTACAGGATGCAAAATTCCTAGAAACATGAGGAAAGAGTTGGTGTTGTTAAACTTTACACATATTCTAATACAGAGAGTACGAAAAGGAAGTATACTCAATTCACCGAAATCTACTTAAAATCAAACATGCGACCGTGGTAAGAAAGAGCTAGTAAATGGAAGTATATATGCATTTTCACAAATTTGAATTTCTTAATTATTTTTTTTTAGATCGATCACCGTACCTCATCTGACCAGCCACCCTCCTACCTTTTCACTGGTTTCACTTATATAACGTTACTTGCTAAATAAAACCCTATTATATTTACTGCTAAATTTGGTATAAGAAATCTGCATAATATGGTAATTACTTCATACATGTATACTGTGGGTTCATTAAAATTTGTGGGTACTAATTTTGGTGGATTGGTATAATCTCCTACAGGTTCATGGAGACGTAGCTTATTTTAGTCTCTTATACCTGCAAAAGGAAATAGGACTTCGTGACCCTAATTAATTATTTCGCAGAGGATTTTCATTTGTGTATGATAGGTAACCACCAATTCCGTGAAAATTTACCCACCGCGAAATCTAATGATTCCACGGTACATTCGAATCGAAACTTTCACGAACTGAACAGGGAAGATACTAGTAATGGGTGAGTCTATACTCGTAACTATCAATTTCCGAAAGAGCAATTTTTCTAGTATATAACTAGCAATTTCATAAAAAGCACTTCTTCCGCACATTCTGTTCACAGTTTCCACAACTTTGTTTCCTATTTTATTTATTTCCCATATATATTTAGCGCAGACGACAAAAACGACTTAGAAATGTTAATTTTACACTTTAGCTTTACATCAAAGTACAATATCTTAGGATTCAAGATGGAGAGCCTTGTGATAAGTCTCATTTTCCTTTGTGTGAGGGACAGAACCCTTTTCTGCAAAGGTATAAATGGTTTTCATCGTATTTTTAAAACTTATTCTGATTGAAAAGCTACACAAAAATGATATTCTGACTTTTAGGAGCAGAACGTATTAATTCGCCTCCTATTATAACATCAGAGTTTAATCCGGAATATTTTGTACCGATCTTTCATTCCACTCCATTATCCTTGTTTTGCGAAGGCAAGAACAACGTACACAGGTTAGTCACAGTTTATTATACCTTTGCAATGATCAGATGTCGTGGTGATAATGCAAAGATAAATAGTTATTATACCAAATAGAATACGATT
This sequence comes from Saccostrea cuccullata, assembly GCF_032062105.1. Taxonomy (NCBI): domain Eukaryota; kingdom Metazoa; phylum Mollusca; class Bivalvia; order Ostreida; family Ostreidae; genus Saccostrea; species Saccostrea cuccullata. Next base: position 3,276 of record NW_026923493.1, on the reverse strand, counting down.
ATCGCAATATTAATGTCTAATTCATTTAATTAGGTATCAGTGGTATAAAAATTATTCAAAGATTGTGGAAAATGGTCGAGTTTCCTGTAATTCGTCAACTGGTTAAATCGTTTTCAGAAATTTAGAAAAAGAGGACTTTGGTGTATATTATTGTACGGCAGAAAATAAAATTTTGGAATTTCAGTCTTACTGCTTTTTCAATTATCGGAAGCAGGTAAAGCAATTATAATTGATTTTCAACATAATGTCAGATCGAAAAAAAAGTTAAATATCAATTACAGATCATCTGTAAAATGCAATATATATGGTTAATTTATCTGGAATGTTCTAGACGATTTGAATGCCACATCTCAGTGGCAACAAGAATATTTTAATCCCTGTAAATATTACCTCATTTATTCAACTGTTCCAAGAATAGTATTAGTAACACAATGACATTTAAAGTACAAATTTGTATAGAATTAGTGAATCGTTGAGTTTATTGCTACTATACAAGGTATTTCAGACGGTTAAAAGTGACCACCAAAACAACAGAGACATAATTTCTTATCTTTTGGCACTGTTATCGATGATACGAAAGATTAATTATATTCAAATAATTCAATCACAAGGCTCAATCTTGATAATAAAGTATTTCCTGTTTCTATATCTGTGCTGCGTTTGATATATGTTAAATTGTATACATACAGAACTGAAGTTGCTATTACTTTATATTGTAGATCTTGAACAATTTTCTGCAGTATCGAACGTGCAAGAAACATGCAAGGAATATCATCATTGCAAACTTTCCTTTCTCAATCAATCACGTTGTCAACCCAAAACAGAATGTCTGATAGAATGGAAGCTTGGATATGGAACCTCAAAAAGTGTATTGTACAGCGAATCTGTGAGGGTAGCCTTGGATCGTGAGGGTAAATCAAAATCATGTACAATTAAAGTTTCAAAAATAAATTTTCCAGAAGCCACATAGCCCAACTATGATAAAATACATACAGATGTTTTTCAACTCAAAAATAATGTTAAGATTAAGATTTAATCAATTCTAATCTATTGAATTTTTTTTTTTAGGAAATCTTCATTTTCTGAACATAAAACTTAAAACTTCGTTATGTTCACCAGCATGTGACCTTCCAGGCTTTTATCTAAAGCTACATTAAAAGAAATTTGATATAGAGTTGGATTGCCACTTTCACATCCTAGTTCCTCTCATCCACAAAATTTAAGAATAATGAAAATTACAATTTTTACGAGGTTCGTCAGCTTAAACCAGTGCAAACTTTATCGTGTTATCTATCTACTTCTTGTTTCATTTTCATTTTCATTTTAATTCATTCTGAGAAAGTGTCAAGATCTTTTTATTATTTCTTCCTTTCTTAATTAAAATGATTTGAACTTACATTTCTTAAAATGATGAGGAGCGTTGTCGTCTATACGTATATTAAATGAGTAGAAAATATTCTCATTTGGATTCACTAATAATGTTTAGATTCAAATCTTTAAAATAAATTGTATTTATTTATATAGGCTACCATTTTGTATCTTACGTAACTTTGTAGAGTTTTCAAACGGCATCTCCCCAGAAAGAGTTTATCAAAAGGGCGACAAAGTTTTCGTTGGAGAAAATGCTACCCTTCTCTGTATTTTTTTTTATGGAAAGTAAGCATGTTTCCTTAATAATAACTTCTGGCTCCCCAAAAATTTGTTCTATGCAGAAAAATTCATATGTGATACATCAGACAATTAAAGAAAAGGATTGTTTTTCACATGCACATTAAGTATTCATTTTGCTGTTAATTATAATAGCCCTGCTCCAAAAATACAATGGCAAAACAAAAACGGAAACTACATAACAACAAACCACAAATATATAGTTGATGAGTATGGACGTCAGCTACACATCATAAACGTAACTTAAACTGATGAGGGTGTCTATGAATGTAAAGTCAACAGCAATCTAATTCAAAATCCATTCCTTAATGTTACATGTACGTACATGTTGCTTCTTCGTAGTTTTTAAATTTTCTTTATCGTTATTAGATATTTTTGGATACATAATGTATTTTTTTCATGAAAACAACTAATTTTTTCTAAATTTGCTATTAGCCCCTCCAATTTTTCCTGATGTCAGAAAGCGATTCATGACAAAAATACTGCAGAATTTGAAAAAAGAATCCACTGCTCTCCAATGCAACGCAATGTCAGCAACAGCCGAAATTGATCCCACTGTAATCAAATGGATGAAAAATGGAGAGATCTTGAATGAAGGTTTTTTTTTTTATTAATTTGTTTTGCTAGAAATGCATGAGGAGTAGTGTTTCTAGCGTAAACATAATTGTTCTTATAATATATGTTCAAATAATTATAATGATATCAGAATCGATCATGGGCCCTGACTGTTCAAAAATAATGAAGTCCTAATACTTTATAGGTAAAGAAAGTGTATGCTTCTATTTAATATTTTCAAATTGTTTAAAAAATGTCAGCATACTGAATTACATCGGGCAATTGATAAGCAAATACCAAGCTTTAATGATCTATTGAAAATATATATCTACATGTAACCACACGATATTACCAGCAGTGCGTTGTTTCATTCTATTTATTTCTTTAACAGATGTTAGATACCAGCTTTCAGAGGACAAAAAGACTCTTCATATTTAAAACTTAAATTCAGACGATTATGGCTGTTACACATGTGTGAAAGAAAATAGTGAAGGAATTGCAGTGGCAAATTTTTTACTCCCTTATGGTAATATTACAGACTGACAGACAGACAGAGGGACAGACAGTTTCACCGTCAGGGGACTAATAAATCACTAAATGACGATACTAAATGATAATTTTGAAAAAAATATCGTTACACCGTCCTCGCTTTTTAATAAACCGTGCGACCGTTCTGTAACTAGTAAATAATAAATGCGCATGAACATATAAAGCATGAATTTTTTCCATGAAAAGTGTCTTTTCTGAGTTTTTCATTCCATGAACTTCTGATAACTTTCAAATTTACGATTGATGTATACATGTAGGTCTACAGAGATAGTGAAATTGTGATAATTTGTTAACATGGTATTATTTTTCTGTTTTGCATTTGGACACAAAAAATCTAATTACGGACACTGTAATACAACAGAAAACAATTCAAAATAGGAGCAGAGCAAACACGGACCTCCGAAACATCAGAGGTGGTATCAGGTGCCATGTGAGGAGTGAGCATCCCATCCTGACCGGTCACACTCTCCGTGTGCTCCTTGTCAGCAAGGCTTAAAGTCTCTA
>NW_026923492.1:0-22488 GCF_032062105.1 Saccostrea cuccullata | reverse complement strand
CCCCTTTGGGGGTAGATTTAAAAATTTTAAAATTTTACTTTACCCGGGATGCTTCCACATAAGTTTCATTTTCTGGCCCAGTGGTTCTTGTGAAGAAGATTTTCCAAAGATTTTTCCTAATATTTCTATGTAAAACTTGATCCCTATTGGCCCCCTTTCCCCCGGGGTATAATGTGAACAATTTAGAATCTACACTAACCAGGATGCTTCCACAAAGTTTAGCTTTCTGGCCCATGGTTCTTGAGAAGAAGATTTTCAAAGTTTTTTCCTAGTTATTTCTATGTCAAACTTTGATTCCCCATTGTGGCCCCGCCCTTCCCCCGGGGTCGTTATTTCAATTCAAATTACATTCCCCCAAATGCTTCCACAAAAGTTTAGCTTTTCTGGCCCAGTGGTTCTTGAGAAGAAGATTTTCAAAGATTTTTCCTATATATTTCTATATAAAACTTTGATTCCCCATTGTGCCCAACCCTTCCCGGGGGTCATATTTAAAATTTAGAATCTACATTATCCAGGATGCTTCCACATAAGTTTCAGCTTTTCTGGCCCAGTAGTTCTGAAAGAAGTTTTTCCCAAGATTTTTCCTAATATTTCTATGTAAAACTTTGATACCCTATTGTGGCCCCGCCCTTCCCCTGGGGGTCATGATTTGAACAATTTAGAATCTACATTATACCAGGATGTTCCTAAGTTTAAACTTTTCTGGCCCAGTGGTCTTGAGAAGAAGATTTTCAAAATTTTTCCTATATATTTCTAATAAAACTTTGATTCCCCATTGTGGCCCGCCCCTTCCCCCTGGGGTCTTATTTGAAAAATTTAGAATCTACACACCAGGAGTTCCCAAAATTTTTAGCTTCTGGCCCAGGGGTTTTTGGAAGAAGATTTTTTAATACCCAACCCTATTTTTGTTTTTTCTTGATTACCCCCCTTGCGGGGGGATATGTCCCTTCATTTTAACAATTAAAACCCCCCCTAAAATGCTTTGTAAATTTTGGGTTAAAATTGGCCCAGTGGTTCTTGAGAAAATTTCAAAATGTGAAAAGTTTACAGAGGGGACAGACAGACAGACGGCAGACACAAACAAGGGAGGGACGGACAAAGGGACAAAATGTATCAAAAAAGCTTATTTGGTTTTGGCTCAGGTGAGCTAAAAAAATCCGGGTTTGAATTATCTTCATTTTTTAAATATCCAAAAAACTTTTTTTTTTATAAGGACTTCACAACAGACTTAACTTCCGTCGGGAAAACTACTGTTTGTCAATAATTTTTTTGATCTGCATTTTCCATGAAAGGATTTTGTTTTTAAAAACTTATAATTTATTTTTATATATTATCATGTAATGGCGAACTTTTATTGTGTAAGATAAATGTCCCGGGGTTCCCGGGGTTAAAAAACGGTTTTAAATATAGCCAAAAAAATGTAAAAAGAAATTTTTGGGTTTCAAATTGGAAAACCCAAGATGCCAAAAACTAAAAATTTTTTGATGATTTTAGGTGAATAAGTACCAGAAATATTAAATTTAAGCCAAAAAAAATGTCAAAAGGGGCCACCATGACCTACTTTTTGGTCGTAAATTTTCCCAAAAAACCCAAGATGCATCAACTCAAAAAAGTTTGATGATTCTAAGCCTATAAGAAACCGGAGAACTTAAAAAAAGCCAAAAAATTTTAAGTAGGTCACCATATATGACCTACTTTTTGGGTTTTGTTTTTTTTCCCCAAAAAACCCTATGCTTTTAACTCACAAAGTTTGATGATTTTAAGCCAAAAAAAATATTTAAGATACTTACATATAGCCAAAAAAATGTCAAAAAGATTTTATCTTGCCCTTTCATTTAGGCCCACTTTTTTAAAAAAGCCCCAAGTTTCTTTCTACTGACCAATTTTAGGTTTTCTAAAGGGGTCATAAAAATACGGTTTTAAACAATTGGAAAACAAATGTCAACAAAATTCAAAAAGAGGCCACAGTGACCTACTTTTTCATAAAAAATTTTTTTAAGGTCCTAAGATGCATCAAAATAAAATTTGATGATTCAAAACCCTTCCCAGTGTCTAAATAATGGGATTTAATTTTTTTTAAAAGAATAAGTCATAAAGTTAAAAAAAAGGGGTTTAAGGGGAACCAACGTTTTAAAGTTACATTTTTTTAAAAAACCCCCAAAGAGCATCAACTACAAAGTTTGATGACCCATAGGCCTTAAAGTGTCCAAAAAGCCTTCAAATTTTTTGAAAACAAACCCCCGGGCAAATTTAAAAAAAATCCCCGTGACCTACTTTTGATTTAAACATGATCCCAAAATTTGGGTAAGATGCATCAACCAAATTTTTTTATATCCTAGTCCTTATAGTAACAAAATACAGTAAAAACCCCAAGCATCCAATTTTTGGGGGGTTTGGGGGCCCCATTTTCGAGATACCCGGGGGGTTCCCAGATATCCGAAGTTATCTTGCAGAGTTCAACCCAACATGCCCCTTTTTGGGGATATATCTTCATGCAAAAGGCCAAAGTTTTTTTTTTTTTCTTGGTTTCCCTTTCCCCCCCCTTATTTTTCCCTATTTACAAAAAATAAAAATAAGGGTTCCTTTTTTTTCAAATTTTTTTACCAAACCAAGATTTACAACACATTTTAAATCTTTAACCCCAAACCTCACAAATTAAATTTGTCAAACCACAGCCAATGCCCAAAATGCATCGTACCCTCGGAATTCCCCCTTTAATTTTACACTTCCGGGTATAAAAAATTTCCATCTTTACAATTTATACACAACTAACAAAACCCAAAAACACCCCACATTCATGTCATGCCAAAGATTTTGGGAGAAGATTTTAGATCTTTATTACTGTCAAATAATTAATTCACTGTGAAATCAGACAAAATATTACTGATAAATTGTAAAGTTATTAGCTTTCTAAGAAGTTACACATCAAAAGACAGTTTTGAAAAACAAAACCCGTTCAACGGCAGGGCAGGTGGGGACCCAAATTTTTATTAGAAACAATTTTATATGAAAACAAGATTGAAGGGGAAATTAAAAAATTATGATTTATCCCGGGATTCCCAAAAAGCCTGGAAATCTAATGAGAAGAGAAATTTTAAAGTTTAAGATTGTACTCCCCTATATAAGATATGAAAAAAAATTTTTTTAGAAAACAATTTCTACAACAAGAATTTTACAGTTTAATAGAAATAGTAGTAAATTTTATGTAATGTCAATGCTTTTTTTATTATTTTTCAAAATTTTTATAACCTTTGAAATTTTGGGGAAATATTTTTAAAAGATTTTTTTTATTTTTTTAATTTTTTAAAATAAAAAATTGTTTATAAAATTTTTTTTTTGAAATGTAATCTTATTTTTAAAAACAATAAAAAAATTTTTATAACGATTAAAGGTGCCAGGAAAGGAAAAAGTCTCTCAAAATTTTCCCAAAACTTTCCTTTTTCCCCTTTGGGGGAGAAGGGGGTTTCTCCACTAGGGGGGGGTCTAGTTTGGCCCCTGGAAAACACATATCTTAAGGAAAATTTTTTATTGTGAAAGCAATCACTTTTGGATTTTCCCAAAAAAAAATTTTGTAAGGGGAAAAGGGGTTTGAAAAAAACCCAAATTTTGTTTTAAACCCCAATTTGTCCCATTTGCAATATATGTGTTTATCAGGGAAACTCAGACTTGAAATTTTGGGAAAAATGAAAACCATAAACAGTAACAGAGCCTAAACCCCCCATTTCTGTTCTTTAGTCCTTTTTAACATGTGATTCATTTTCTTGATTTAAAACCAGTAAAAGAAAAAATAATTCTAAAAGTTAAAAAAATCTTGTGTGTTTTTTTTATTTTTTTTTGGGAATACTTTTCCCCAATCTTTTTAAGAAAAAAAATTAAAATTCCCAAATTTTTTTTATTTTTAACCCACCCAAAATGAAATTTTTTTGTGTAAAAAATCGTAAACCAAAAAAAATAAAAACTTTGGCCTAAAAATTTTTCGTATTACAAAACATAAAATTTTTATGGAAATTTCCCAAGCAATTTGCAATAAATATTAAAAAAAACAATGTTGTTGTTTTCTTTATTGTGTATAATTGAAAAAAACAATTTAATAAACAAGCCTTATTGCAAAAATTCAGCGAAGTTACATTTCCCGGGCCCATGTTATTGGCCAAACGGGATGTTTTTAGCGTTATAGTTGAAAACCTTATCCGTAAGAAAAAAAAACGAATTTTTTAAAAACAAAAATTTTTTTAAATTAAGTGCAAAATGTTTTTAAAAAATTAATCAGTATACAAACTTTTACTTGAATTAATTTTACTTACATGTATAACATTACGAATATTAAAAGGGAAAACATATAGTTTCCCAAAAACTAACAAATGAATGCAAATGGGGGTAAGGTTTATTTTTTATACAAAAAAATTTTAATGTAATCAATCCCCTTCATTAAGGGCACTGCAACATAACTGTTTTTTAGTGAAATATATTTGTTTTTTTATTTTTTTAAAGGAAATTTTTTAATTTTAACAACGCATGTTATTAAATCCAAATCGGAAATTTTAAATTTTTGAGTTGCTGGAGTGGTTTGTTTTATGGGTTTGAGACTACACAAAACCCCCAAGCTGTCAAACCAATTAACTTGTCACAGATCCCCCCACATCAAAATGGGGTTTGGGGGATTAATTAAGTTTCCCCCAAGTTTGAAGGTTTTAATTAAAAGCCACGGGGAGGGGGGTAAAAGGCCCCTTTTTCAGTAGACCAAAAAATTTCTTTCCACTTCGAGAAAACCCGGGGAAAAAAGGGCTTAAAAATTTTAAATTTCGACATAAGGGGGGTTTTGGGAATTTTTACCGTGTTCGAGATATCAGGTGTTTTTTAAATAAATATTTAGGGGAAAAGGGGGACCGGCGATTTATTTTCCCACATATGGGGTTTTTTCGAAATCCCATGTTCGAGAAAACTATTTTTACCTGTATACACGTTTTTTTTAAATTGTAAATTTAGGTAAAATTTTGAAGTGCCCTTTAGACCATTTCCCCCAGGGAATTTCCCCGAAAAAATTTTTAATCTTCAACATATCCTGATCCTTGTATGTAAGTTTGGTAAAACTGCCTGGTGGTTAGGGAAAAGATTTTTTAGAAACCCCAGAACTTTTGGTTTTTTTTTTTCCTCCCTTTTTTCCCCTTGCGGGGCCCCCCCTTTATTCTAGTAAAAAGGCAGCCCTTGGGTAAAGGATACCCTGTGACAAATTTTGTACTTTTGGGCCCCAAGGGGGTTTTTTTTTTGGGAGGGGTTTGGGGGGCCCCTTTAAATAAACGCAAAAAACCTTAAATAATGAATAAGGGAATACCTACTACCCTTGGAATAGAACAGTCCAAGGGTATATAAAGGGTTGCTTTAGGTAAGTCGGGCATTCAGAATTTAAAGTGGGGAAGCCACAGCTAATCAAAAAAGCTAGAGAAGAGAATTTAAAAAAAGAACAAAAAAGAAACCCCAGTGGAAAAGGTTCCTAAAAATTATGGTAATTTTTCTGGGTGTAGAAAAAACCCCTGAAAAAAGTTTAGACACTCATTTTTCTTACTATCAAAAAGGAAAGCTAGGAAGAGAAACCCCGGGTGAAAAAACCCATCCCCCATTTCCAAACCCCCCTTTAAATAAAAAAAATTTTAAATAAATTTATTTTCCTCAAAAAATACGGCCGTACAATTATTAGATTAGTCCAATCATTAACTCAGACAGAGTGAGAGAAAAAGCATTATACTGTACATTTTTGGCTTTTTCTGATTAATTTTTTTATTGTTGTCTAATTTACTTTGTTAACATTTGTGATAATATTGACACCAGGTACACTAAAGTAGTGATACCCCCTTGTTTTAGTATAAATTTACTGACACTTGTTGCTTAAACCCTTAAGTTTTAACAGTGTTGTGAAAAAAAAGTAGTGATAAAAGGGGGTTTTGAAGGGTGCAAAAAATTTTGGTTCAGTTTTTTACCAAGTACTGAAAAGTCCAGTAGTATAAGGGGTTGGGTACCAAGTGCAGTGGTACCATGTGCAGTATCACCAGGTTCTCTCTTTACCAGGAAATTTTATTTTTGAGTGTAGAGTAGAAAAATTTTTATTAAAACCCTAAATTTTGGTCAAGTGTTGTTGGGCCCCTGAAAATTGAATGAGCATGGATAATTTAGAAGCAAGCTTTTGTGTTTCTGAGTGCAATTGATGCTAAGAGAAAAAAATTTGAGAGAAACATTAGATATGAAAGTCCACCCCCCAGACTCAAGATCAAACGTAGTTCCAAATTTTGGGGAAAATTTGTTGGAGACAAACTATTAGAAAGAAATTTTGTATAAATTTTACATAAAAATAGCCAGTAACCGTGGCGCAGGGGGTAAAAACTAATATGAGAAACTTTTAGTCATATAAATTACCCAAAATTTCAATTGGCTGTATGAAGATGAACTTTGGGACATGAGAGGAGCCAGTAAATAAACTCGCTGAGGAAAAGTTCACTTAGACAACCTGTGTTTTACGGGGACGACCCCCACACCTGGGTTCCTTGGGATTTAAGTGCTTCAACAGCAACAACTAGTGTGACCTGGACATAAAGGGATAGGAGCTGGAGGTCCCATATTGCTTTTCAAAAAATTAAATATGAGTACGCAGGCCACACAAATTTTAATGCAGGAGGTTCATATGGTAAAACCATAATAAACCCCACAACGACAAGGAAACCCGGGTCTTGGATAGACTATAACCCCTTTGAATGTAGCGATATTAACATGTGGAATGCGGGGAGAAAATTTTTAATTTTTTTGACCCCATTGAAAACAAGCACAACTGTCCTTGGAAAACATAAAGGGGGGGGACGGTTGTACATATATGGATTTATGTAATGCAGGGGAAGACCGCTTTGCAACCAGTAAAAACAGAGTTATAGGGGAATCCCTAGATAAACGACAAAATGCCAAAAAACCGGGAGCTCGGTGAGAGAATTAGACGCTTGGCTCACCTTGTTTCCCCTCAGCACCTGGGGAATCACAGAAATGATTGCCAAAAAGGGATCAGTTTGTTATGCTTGACAGTTTTTTGATATGCGTTTACCTTTTAAAAATTTCCGGGGCCCTAAAATGGCTAAATGATGCTATAGTTTTGGAGGCTGAAATTGAGGTTTTTTGGTAGAGCCTAATCCCAAACCCTCGGCATATGTCGGATTTGCATGAACAGCTACTGGAGATCAGGAAAAAATAAAAGAAAGCCCCCCAAAAAGGGCTCAAGTGTGAGAGATGAAATGAAGCAGCTATGTAACGAACTGAGGAATATTAAGAAGTTTAGAAAGAAAAATTGAGACATGGCTATGGGCAAAAAGACTTTAAAAACACCCCCCGTTTAAACCCTTCAGTAAAACCAGGGTGCTTTCTCATATAAAAATTTTTAAAATGCGGAAAGGTGGTCATCGAATTAAAAAACTGCTTGGAAAACATAACAAACTAATGAGAGGTACAGAAACCCAAATATACGTGAAATGAAGACTGGCACAAAACCAAACCGGGAAGAAAAACAACCAAATAGTATCTAGTACAACTGTGGTTAAGCATTCATCAAAGCTTTGGTAATCATGTGCCATGCAATTTGTTGGTTGATACCAGAGCAACCTTGAATTTTAGCCGATAGACTAACAATGAAATAGAAAGTGAAGGGGATGGTAGACTAGAGCTTGTTACTCAAAGTATTCTAGGTGCAGGTGGGAAAACCCCCCAAGGTTAAAAAAAGAGGGAATTTTTCACTTTGACTTGGTGATAGTGAATCTAAATGCCATGTTTTTATTTTCAAATATCAAAGCTGATGGCATATTCCTGGGTTTAGATTTTCTCAAGTCTAACAAATGTTTTAATATTAGATGTATCCAAATGAAAATAAAATTTTTTTAGTTGAACATGAATTGCATTTACAAGGACATATTGGGTGTTTCTGTGTGAAAAAAAAACAATATCTAGGCTTAGACGAAGGGAAGTTACATGTTCAGGTCAGTTGCATGTGTCAAATCTCAGCATGGTCACAAAAAGGCAAAAGTTGAAGAAGTCAAGTCAAGGGAAAAACCAAAACTAAAGGACCAAAAACCCCCTATCAAGACAATTTGGCTTTTGGTTTGTCTAATTGTTGCAAAAAGGAAAAATTTTAAAAATTAGCAGGGGTGCTATACCTTTGGAAGAAGATGGGGCTTAAAGACACTTGAACAGAACACATAATTGGAAAAAACCAAAAGAAACCAGAGTCAGGACTAGTGGGAAAATCTCCAAAGGAAGTCCCCCTTCAGTTTAGGAAAAGGGGGAGGATTAAAGAGCCAAATTAAGGAAAAAAAGGTTTTTGCTACAATCTTATAATGTGTCTGTACCCAATTTTGTTCCCCGTGTTAAAAAACCATTTTTTGTTGCTTTTTTTTATAGAAATAATTTTTTCCAAAATTTCCCGATAGTTTAGCCCAAAAAAAAAGATGTGTTTGTGAAACACTATGGCCCTGGTTAAAAAAAGTTTGAAAAACTATTTTTAGTATATAAAGGGCACAGTCAAGGTCACAAGGGCCTTTGGGGTTGTTTGTAAAAAATTAAAAAGTGGTGTATGCATACCAAATATGAAGTCCCCATTTCCTATGGTTCAAAAGTTATGGCAAAAAGTGGAAAAAGCTATTTTTAACATATAAAAGGCCCCAGTCAAGGTCACATGGTCATTTTTCCTTGGTGTTGTTTGGAAGAACTTTATTAGGAGAGTATGCATACTAAATATGAAGTCCCTATCTCATATGGTTCAAAAATTATGGCAAAAAGTGGGAAAAAACTATTTTTAGTATATACCGTCACAGTCAAGGTCACAAGGTCATTGACCTTGATGTCATTTGAAGGAACTTTATTGGGGGAAATATGCATACTAATATGAAGTTTCTATCTCTTATGGTTCAAAAGTTATGACAAACAGTTGAAAAACTAATTTTTTCATAAAGGTCACAGTCAAGGTCACAAGGTCAGACCTTGATGTCTTTTGAAAAAACTTAATAAGAGGAGTAAGCATACCCCAAAAATGAAGTCCCTATCTCTTATGGTTCAAAAATTGTGGAAAAAGCTATTTTTAGCATATAGGTCACAGTCAAGGTCACAAGGTCATTGATTTTTGATGTCGTATTAAAGGACTTTATTAGAGGAGTATGCATACCAAATATGAAGTCTCTATCTCTTAAGGTTCAAAAAATTTTTGGGGAAGATTAAAGTTGACAACAGCAGACAAACAGACAAACAGATAAACAAAGGACAAAAACAATTCCCCCAAAAAAATTTGGGGGCCTAAAAAGTTAAAATATAAATAGTAAAAAAAAATCCTTTAGTTTTGAATCAAATCACATGCGGGACGCATGATATCAGAGGCTTGGGGAATGTAATGGTTAAGGGGGTTTAAATAAAAGCAGAAAGACCTTAAATAATGAATAATGGGGAAAGACCTACTACCCGGAATAGAACAGTCCAAAAGGGGATAAAGCATGTTTTTGGTAAATCAAAGGCATTCAGAAGTTAGCTGAGGAAACCGCAGCCCAATCAGAAGCTGAGAGAAGAGAATTGTAGAATAAAGAAAAGAAACATCAGTGGGCCCCTAGCCTGGGAAAAAAATGGTAAGTTCTGGGTGTAGTAAATCTGAAGAAGATTAGACACTCAGTTCTTATCTATCAATAGGAAGCTAGGAAAAGAAAAAGGGGGGCCCATACCCAGTCCACGTCCAAATAACAAAAAAATTTAATAAAATTGATTTCCCCCCCAAAAGAAACCCCTTTCAAATTTTTAGATTAGTCCAATTATTTTAAATTAGGAAAAAAAAAAAGCATTATACTGTACATATATCCCAAAAAAATCATACACGTTACATATTCAAGAACCCCCCCAATTTTTGTGTTCAAGCAGCCACGGGTGGGAATTTTGGGTTTGGGGGCTTGAGACGATGAAAACCCATACACTTTCTTAATCAATGAAAAAATTATGAAACTTTTGGGCCCTCCTTAAAAAGATGTTTGTTTGGAACGGAGGGATTTTCAGATCCAGGGGGAGGGAGGGAATTTTAATATTTTTTTTTTTTTCAAATTAACCTAATTAATAGAAATTAAAAATCGCAATGAACAGTGGGGATTTTTGTTAATTTTCTTTCTTTTATTTGATAAATATCATTTTTGTTTAAAATTAACATAGAAAGGTACTCAAGTATCAATCCATCTTCGATATTAGATTTGCTTATCTATTAACAGTCAAATTTCAGCGTCAAACTTTTTTCTTTATTTTAAAAATCTTTTTAAAACAATTTCTTTACAAATCTTTATAAAACATTTTCTTAGTGTATTTCATAGCATTTCTCTTTGAAATTTAGCCCTTCATTAAGAAAAACCCTTACAAAGAGTGGAACCACACAAAATTTCTTAAGAATAGTTGGGATGTTTTGTAAAAATGGGAGGGGGGGGCTTGGATGTTTTTAGAGGGTTTGCCAGAATCAGTTTTAAAATTAGGTTTCAAAGACTTGTCATAAATTTTTCAGAAAATTTTTCCTTTTGAATTTGGGAATAAACATTTTACCCATTTTTTTTAGCTCACTTCGACGAAGGGCGAGATTAGCTTATGCTATACCCCCCATTTTGGGGTTGGTGTCGGCCGGGAGGTTAAAATTTTTTGGAGCAATCCCTTTCCCCAAATAACTATAAGCCCTATCTGAACCAAAACTTGCATGGATTTTATGGGGATCTAGGGATGTACACTACCGCTTTCCCTTTTATGCTGGATCTGACCTACATTTTCTAGATGAGTACCAGGTTAAAGTTTTTGGAGCAGGTTAAAGTTTTTGGAGAGGCTTTTTTAAGGAATTTTAAGCCCCACCCATCAAACCCTTTATGGGTGATGGATCTAGGGATGGACATACCAGTTTTCGGGATGCTGGATCTGACCAGTCCTACATTTTCAATCCCCCGTAACCCATAAGCCCAGCTAAGCCAAACTTGCATGGATAATGCATCTAAGGATGGACACTATCAGACTTGTTTGGATGCTGGATCTGATCTACATTTTCATTCCCAAGTAACTATTAGCCCCTACCTAAAAATTAGGTTTGGATTGGGGTACACTTCCAGACTAGCTTCGGATGCTGGATCTGACCTTCATTTTCATTTCCAAGTATCTATAAGCCCTTTTTTGGGCCAAACTTGCATGGATGATGTATCTAAGGATGGACACTACCAGACTTGCTTTGGATGTGGACTGACCTACTTTTTCATTCCCAAGTTCCTATAAAACCCCAGCTAAACCAAACTTTCATGGGATAAAGATTTTAAAGGGGGGAACATCAAATTTCTTCGGATGTGGGGTCTGACCTAATTTTTCCCAATAAAAAAGCCCAGGTTCCAAATTTTGGGAACAGGGGTCAATCCAAAAAACTTGGTCCTTGGGTTCCCCATTTTTTAAAACCCGTTAATGAAAAATTTGGTTTCACTAAATGTTTTTCAATTTCTTCAAAAGTGTGGTTTTATATTTTTATGGAAAGGGGTTAAAACAACTTCCAAAAAAATTAATTTTTTATTGGATTAAATTTTAAATATTTTTTAAGAAAAAATGAAAAGTGAATTTGCCCTTAATTAAAAAATTTAAAATATTGTTAGGTGAATTCTAAAAATTTTGAAAAATTAAATTTTTTTTAAAATAAAACTGAAGGGGTATTTTTAATTTTTTTTAACCAAAGAAAAGGAAATTAAAACCTTTTAATTTTAAAGGGCAAACCCATTTCAAAGGGGTCTTTTTCCCGGTATCGGTGTATCATTCCCTTTAATTTTTTTATTAATCTTTTACTTTTAGGAAGATGCATAAATGTTTGGGCTTCAAAAACCCTTTAATGTTTTCAATTAACTGATGCAACTTGATCTGACATTTTGGGGCTTTCAGTTTGTCAAATCGCCACCTATATTCCCTATATCATAAATACTATGAAGAAAGCGTTTTATTGACCGGTGTTGTTAAATTTTTGTGAGTTTAAACCCGACTTTAAAAAGCTATTTTGAAGAACGAACTAACTTGTAAAAAGCGATGTTGGACATAAGACGGAAAAAAAAAATTTCCAATATTTTTCCAAAAAATTTTTTGAGCGGGGGGTATTTCAATGAGGCGGGCGGCAATTCCAAAAAAACTAAATTTAAATTTTTGGCCCTTACACTGGACTTTGAATTTTTACCCTGTCTAAACTTCAAACTGCACAGATTGTGACTTAACAATTACAGTGCCGACATTTGTGAGCAATATCTTAAATCCTTGGAATATCTTGCGTTTTTTTTATACCTTGTTTCTGTAAAACAAAGTAAGGATTTGCCCCCGAGGATTTTGCTGAAAATGAAAACCACTACCCTTTTGTGTTCAATAAAACCCGAAGTGAAAAAAATTTTGATAAATTACACGATCAGTACGGGAACTGGTTCCGCTTTTACAAAAACAGGTAAAAATTGTCTTCGTTTGTAAGGCTCATTATATAAATTGCATTTAGAAGAAAAGGATTTAATTTACAAGTGGTAATCCTACTTATACTCATACTTCTCTTTCTAAGGGAAAAAATTCTTCAAAATCACCTGTCAGTTTTGAGTACTTTTAAAATTTCCCCAGAGCCCAAAATGAATTTGAACTACCTTATATATATTTTTATTGAAACTTCATAAAAATTTTCCCTTTCAAACAAAATACATTGCAGGTTCCAGTAAAGTTCAACCAAGCCTCTTTCGTTTTTCTTCTCAAAAATTTGACAGTAGTGAAGGAAAAAAATTCAAGAGTACTTCAACTATATATTCAAGAAAATGGATAAATCAGATGTGGATACTTAAAAATTCTAAAAAAATTTTGGACAATTTGAAATCACAAGAATTTACAAAAAGGGGAGGGCCCTTTTGGGGCACCTGAGTATCATGTAACAGCTTTCCAACAACTGACTTTGGTTTGACTATTTTAAACCAAAAGCCTTGAAATTCACAACTTTGAAAGAGGCACCATATCGTTTATCATAACTATAACACTTTGCATGCTAATTTTGGTTACTTAATACCCAAAAACAGATTAGAGTAACAGAGAGAAAATGATTTCCAGATTTAAAAAATAACTCTATTACTTTATTTTCAGACTTATACCTAAGAACCCCCCCCCCCCCTTTTCAGTATCACTGATGCAGGGGGAAATGAAATAACCATTTTTGAAAGGGGGACCTTTCTTCATCATAAATATATACTTAGGTCATTTGCATTATACCAAAGGAGCAAAAAAAATTTCCAAAAATTTAGGGTTTTTACAATAAAATTATCATAGAGCCCCACCCAACACCAGAACCCCTACCCTCAGGAAAAAAATTTGGGGGGAAACACCCCCTCCTAACATGAATAGTTCCATTGGTTTTATACCCAGGAGCATAAGAAGATTTTTAAAAAATTTTTGCATTTTCACTTTAAAATTAAAAAGAGCCCCGCCCTAACACCAAAACCCCCGGGGCCAAGAAATTCAAATTTTTGGGAAAAGGCAGACTTATCCAATATAATCATGTACTTGGTTAATTTATTTCATACCCAGGGGTAAAAAGTAATTTATTTTTTAAAGAATTAAAAGTATTTTCACTCTATAAACAATTAAGAAAACCCCGCCAATACCAAAATCCCTTTACCCCTGGGCTTAAATTTACAATTTTAAAAAGGAGGCATTCTTTTTTTTTGTTTTTTTCCCCGGGGAGAAGGAAAAAATTTTCAAAGAATTTTCACGGGATAACCAATAAAAATGCCCTAACACCAAAAACCCCCGACCCAGGGGCCATGAAATTCACAAATTGGGGGGAAGGGGTCCTTCCTTATTATAAATATGTACATAGTTTGTTGGTAAAATATCCAAGTGCAGAGGAGAAGATTTTAAAAAATTTATGCATTTTCACTATATAACCAATGCAACACCCCCGAACCCCTGATCCTGGGGGGCATAAATTCACAATTTTGAAAAGGCAATTTTTATTTAACTAAATTTATACTTGGTTACTTATTTAATGCCCAGGAGCAGAGAAGAAGATTTTCAAAGAAATAATGCATTTTCAACTAAACAGCTTATTTAGCCCCGCCCTAGCATTTACCCAAAATGGGGTAATTTTAAATTTTTTGGGAGAGGACTAATGCTGATTACAATCAAATAAAAAGTTTGACTGCTTATGTCCAGGAGTAAAAAGATTTTTAAAGATTGCACTAATTTTAGTGGTTTTGGCCCTACCCCCTCCCCCAAACCCTGAAAATTTTTAAAATTTTTTTCCCCTTCACCCACAGATGCTTTGTGCCAAAATTGGTTTTAAAATTTGGGTTTAGTGGTTTCAGAGAAGAAGTTTAAAATGTTCAAATGTTACCAGGGGGAACGGACACGAAGGAAAAACGGATAGCAAAGGTCACCCGAGTAAACTCAGGTGACCTAAAAAAAAACAGCTTAAAAACTTACAACTTTCAAATTTTAAAACTTCCCCACAACAAATTAAAATCAAGGCTTTTTGAATCCATTACAGTGCTTCTTCAAAAAAATGGCTGGAAATTTTCTTCCCTCATTGGTCATTTGAAAAAATTTTTTTGTTAAAAAAAAGATTCTGATTGCACACATAAGACCGAAGTTGCATCAAGAAGATGCTTGGGTTTCTGATTTTACAAAATCCCCCTTTGGTTTTTTAGACCAGGTATTCCAACAATCTATTGGAATTCCCATGGGTACAAATTGCACCCGTTATAAGCAGACTTATTTTTATATTCATATGAAGCAGAATTTATGCAAAATCTTATGCGTGAAAAGAAGAAAACACTTGCTGTGGTCTTCAACTCGACATTTAGATATATCGATATGTATTGTCAATTATTAATGATAATTTCCATTCCTAAGCGATACGATAAATCCTGGTGAGCTTGAGATAAAGATACCACAGAGTCCGACACTTCTGCTTCATATTTGGGAAATATTTTACTTGAAAAAAACACTAATGGTAATCTAACAGCCAAGCTATATGATAAACGTAATGTCTTTAACTTTTCTATCGTCAATTTCCCCTTTAAAGCAGCAATATACCTTCATCACCTGCATACGGAGTATATTTTCTCAGTTGATTCGATATGCAAGACATGCTCTACGTATGAACAATTTCTTAAACGAGGAAAAATTATTGAAAAACTTTTTTGATAAAACGGGAAATAAAATTTTCGTTTAAAGTCATCATTTCGTAAATTGTATGGTCGATACAATACCTTGTCAGCAAATATTTTTATTTGGGTTTAAATGCTGACTGACGTTTTTCATACCAATTTTTAAATTCCATTATTTAAACATGAATTGAGACGGATTTTTTACGTTATTTCCTGATCAAAATAGCCCCGGCCCGGGTGTGACCGGGGGGGCAGGGGATGCTCACTCCTCCATGGCACCTATCCCACCTCTGATGTTTGGGAGGTCCGTGTTTCCCTTGCTTTTTTTGTATTTTTTTAAAATGGACTTTAGATTGAATATGTTCGTTATCTCCATGTCCTTCTTATAAACTTGTGAAAAAAGAGGTCGTTTAGTCAAAATTCCCACTTGCAATTGCATGTCATGGGTACCAAGAATGTATTAGAAAACAATTAAGTTTAACTTTTTTGGGTGCGGTGGGAGAGCAATTATTGAATTTAATTAAAGACATTTTGCATAAAAACCTCCATATGTAACTTACCCACTTGCGTAGAATTTAAACCATTTTTAAAAAATATTTACTTATATTAGGCCAAAAATAAAAATTAGCTTTGTTTGGTGTTCCCGTCCAACTCAGGTAAATTTTGGTGCTGCCCACCATTTACAACAGCACAAGCCTAAAAAGTGATCTGTAGTCAAGCCAGGAACTGGTACCGTCATACGGGCTGGCTTGTTTTTATGCCGTCTTTGCTTTGGGTGTTCCTTTTTCCACTGCCTATGGGGTTTTTCTGTGTCGAACAGGGCCCGTCCCCTTTTAAACCCCCACAATTGATGTGTAGCTTTGGTTTGCCTTTGTCTGAAAATCGAACTTTGCGCCATACTCGTCAAATGACACTTCTCCTGACATACCGGTATTATCAGTACTGGGGTTTTAACCGATTTGGCCTTATTTTGCCGCCATCCCCGGTTTTTTCCCCTTTTCTAAGAGTTCTTTTTTCGTTTTTAAAATTTTCCGGGACATTTATACGAATCCATGGTCAAAAAAACCCCATTTTTTGGCCACCAAAAAAATTGTGCAACGGGGGGAAGCTTATATGTTTGGTGATAATATGGTTTGTTTTAACGGGGGGGTTTAAACACTTAGGTTCTTTAAACCCTTGTTAACTCAAGTTTTTGTTGACCAATAGGGATTATACTCAAATATGAACTTTTTCAATGGGTTTCTTCTTGATTGGACAACCACTAATTTGGGGTTAACGGTTTTTTTTTCCCTTTTTCTTTTTCCCTTTCCTCTCCACTAGTATGTCATCTTGACATTCCCCCACCCCCCAAGGGAGGCCACCTCTCTCTAAAACCCAAAAGGACTGCCTTATTCAGGTCAAACGTGTTTGGTGTACTGTGACACATTTAGCTGTTTATCCCCTAAAACCCGTCTGCCTTATTCAGGTTTTAGGGTTTAATGTAAGAGAAGAAACAAACTAATGTTTATTCCCCCTCACCGGGAAGGTCTCCTAAATTCAGTTACACAGCATGTTTATTTTAGTGCAGCCCCTTGCATAGGCAGTTTCATACTACTTGTATGATCTGAAAATTTAAATATTTTTTAGTGTTTAAGAATTTATATAAAAACATAGGTCTAATTTTTTTACGAAACTAAACAACAACCATTTCGGTTTCCCCTAATTTTTTCCCCTTTACCAAATTTTTTAAAAAATTTAAACATATGATGGGGTATATTTGACACACAATCTGCCATTTATTGGGTTTCACTAAAACACAAAAAGCAAAAACCCCAATTTTTTAATTTGCTTGTATAATACTGTATACGGGGAAATTTTCGCCCCTTTTCGCCCTTTTTCTTTTTGGGGGAAATTTTAAAAAGGGGGCAAATTTTCAAATTACACAGATAATTTTTTTAGGCAGAACTATGACGGGGACAAATTTAATGCAAGTGCAAAAGGGCGAAAAAACAGGGGGGCTAAAATAACCCTGTTATTTTGATAGGGGAAACATCCTCAATAATTAAAGATTCAAGTTTTTATGCCAAAATTTTAGAAAAATACATGTTGTGTTTTTTTTTACTTTTCCCCCCACCCTTCCATCTGTTTTTCCCATCGGGCTTAAAAAAACTTTCTAGATATATTTATAAAAGGGCAGTTCATACAGTAATGCATACTGATGTAAACTATACAACTGCAGCAATATTTTTTTACCTTGACATTTTTTTTTCCCTTTTAACTTTTCATTAAATTAGTGTTTAGCTTTATTTTAAAGAAACCATTCAAGTTGTGTAATGAAACTTCACATGATGATACATACTGATGTAAGTTTTACAATGCTTCACTCTTTTTTACCTTGCCCTTTTCCTTCCTTTTTTTTTGTCAACCTTTAAAAAACCTTAAACTTTTTTTTGTAATTTTTTTAATTTTTTTTGTTATTTTTTAAAATTTTTTTTTGAAAAAAACCCAATTTTCCCCAAAAAAGGGAGAAAAAAGATTTTTTTTAAAAAAAACCCCCTTTTCCAAAAAATTTGGCTAAAATAAACAAAAAAACCCGGGGTTTTTTTTGGAAGGAAGCAAATTTTCAATCCCCCAAATCAAAAAACCCTTATTTTTTAAAACCCCTTGAAATTTTTCCCCTTTTTAAAACCTTGGGAACCTTCAAATTTTTTAAAAAATAATTTGGGTGTTTATTAAAAAAAGGGGTTTTAAATTTTAAACCAATTTAAAATTAAAAATTATTTTTTTCCCCTAAAAAACCTCCCAAGTTTTGCCTAAAATTTTTAAATTTTCTTTTTACCTTTTTTTCATGTAAACCCCTTTTAAAAAAAACCCTTTGCAAAAAAAACAATTTTTTTTTTTTAAAAAAAAAACCCCAACCCCTTTTCCCCCTTTTTGACCTCTCTTTTCTTAAAAAAAAGTTTTAAAAGGTCCACAAAAAATAATTTCACTATATATTACAATAAAAAGTTTAATTAAATTATTTAATTTATTAGACTTTTACAGAAAATTCATGAAAGAGAAAATAAAGATTAATGCTTAAAAAAAAAATTTGAGATCAGTAAAAATATGCCTTATGCGGCTTTTAAGAAAGAAAAACGACATTTAAAATTACCCCCCCCGAAATGCACAGGGGATTCACATGTTGACAAACAGCCTACACACCACCAAAGCCATCATCCCGGACCTAAAAAAAGAGTTCCTTTTAATTCAGGGGAAAATTTCCCCTAAAGAAATTATATTCCTAGTACATGAGTCCAATTTTAATACTGTAGGCCTAAAACAAATTGCCTAAAATGATAAAAAAAAAAAAAAATTGTCTCAAATATAGGGGAACTTCAATTGACTAAGTTTTTGGGCTATTTCCTTGCATGGGGGCCTTTTTTTAAGAAAAAACAAAAATTTTAAGGGAAATTAATTGAAATTTGCAAAAAAATGTCTTGATTTATTTATCTTTCATATACTAGTGCATAAAAATTTATCTTTGTCCTTAAGGGATAAAAAATAGGAGATAACTCTTCCTAAAATTATTGAATTTTAGGTAAATTTTGCCCCAATTCATTTTTGGGGAAAATTTCAAAATTTGAAAAAAATTTAAAAAAATGAATTATTTTTTTAAAAAAAAAGGGGAAAAGCCACAGCGCTCACCTAGCACATCGGGCTTGAATTTAAACCCCCCCCCCCCAGGATTTATCATTTGAACAAACTAAATTTACACTACCTGAGGATGATTCCATATAAATATCACTAGTCATAGCTTTGAAGTACTTGAAAAGAAGATTTTTTTAAAAATTTTTTTTTTTAATTTTTCCCAGAAAAAATTTTGGGGGGCCATTTTGGCCCCACCCTACTCCGGGGGGATGATTTTAACAAATTTTAATCTACACTACCTGAGGGATTCCCCTGAATTTCATCTTTTGGCCAGTGGTTTTTGAGAAAGATTTTTAAATTTTTCCCATATATTCCTATGTAAAAGGGTCGGCCATTTTTTTCTCACCCTAGCCCAAAGGGGGGCAAATTTAACAAATTTGAATTTAATTACCTAGGATGATTCCACATGAGTTTCTCTTTCCCCGGGCCCAGGGGGTTCTTGAGAAGAAGATTTTTAAAATTTTTTCCTTTAATTCCCATGAAAACTTGGGTTGGCAATTTTGGCCCCACCCCTAGGGGCCCTGATTTGAAAAACCGAACCCCACACCACCCCGAGGATATTCCACATGAGTTCCAAACTTTCCTGGCCCAGTGGTTCTTAAAAAAAGATTTTTTAAAAAAAGCCATTAATTTTTCTTTTCCCTAATTTTCTCCCCTTGGAAAAGGGGGGTGGCCCTTCATTTGAACAAACTTGAAAACCCCTTTTTCCCCAAAAGGTTTTTTTGTGCCAAGTTTGATTGAAAATTTGGCCCCAACGGTTCTTGAGAAGAAGTCAATAATGTGAAAAGTTTAAAAACCACAGTAGCACAGGAAAACAACAGAAGACAGACGGAAAAAAAGTGATCAAAAAAGCTCAACTTGGCTCAGGGAGCTAAAAAATTTTTTTTAAATGAAAGCTGAAAATTGTAGTTTTTGGCTTTTCTGCTAAAAAATAATTAATTTTTAATTAATGGCTTAATCAGCTAAAAAACAGGAAGTTCACTGTTTTTTTTCAAAAAAGGAAAATTTTAATTTAAAAAACAAAAAAAAAGGGGAAAAATTTTTTAATTTTAAAAAAAACAAAAAGGGGCAGGGGGGGACCCCCGGAAAAAATTGGGTTTGGTTCAACCCGGGAAGGAAAAAAAAAAAAATTCAAAGAAATTTTGTTTTTTTTCCTCGGGAGGCTTTTTTGGGTTAAACCAAAAAAAAAAAAAAATTTTTTTTTTTTATTCAAAAAAATTTTAAAATTAAAATTTGGGCTTTTGGTTTTATTTAAAAGGAAAAAAAAGGGGTTCTTTAAAAGCAAGTTTGGGGGGTTTTTTTTTAAAAAAAAAAGGAGGCTTTTCCAAAAAAGTTTTTAATTTCCCAAAAGAAAAAAAAGGGAAATTTCTTTTTTTTAAAAAAGTTTTTTCCCGGCCAGGCTTTAAAATAAATAAACAACACAAAAGTTTACAATACCGAAAAATGTGCACCCCCATAAATAGGATATTCTTATAAAAAGTCTACAAGTATACAGTTAAATAATTACCATGCCAAAAAAAGGGTAAGATGGTTGCATCAACATCAATACAAGACCCACGGGCCTTATAGGTCACCTGAGTATCATGTAACAAATTTCCAGCGATTGTATTTGGTTAAATGTTTTTAAACCAAAAGCCATGGAAATTTAAAAATTTTTTAAAGAGGCACCATTGCTTATCAAAAGGGGAGATTTCAAAGCATTAATTTAAATTTTTTTCCAAAGATCCCCCCGAAAAATTAAACCCCAAACCCCGAAATCATCTATTTTGAAAAAGGGGCCCCCCCTTCATTATAAGGCCAGCATTTTTTCTTTATGTTTAAGTTTAGTTATGAACATGAGAATAAAAAAAACCCAAAAAGGGGGAAGGAAATAAATTTTTTTTTTAAAATCAATTATTAAAAAATTTTTCATTCTTTTTTTTTGCTATCCTAATAGGCTCCTTAAAACCCCATAATGCTTAAAATATGAAAATAGAACATTTTACTGCTTATTTCATCATCTGCCAGTTTGGGCCATTTTTATAAATTTTGTGATGTTGATCAAAATATATTTTTAAAAATCAAAATTTTTTAAAAGTCTTTAATTTTAAATTTTTTTTTTTTTCATATGTGTTAGGTGAATGTGTAGACATTTTTTCTAAAAATTTTCTTGATCCCTAAAGTTATAAAACCCCATTTAAAAAAAAAAGTATTGGGGAGTAGGGTGAACATTTTTTCAATTAAGTGTAAAATAATTTTTTTGGCTGATAAAAAGATACTACATGCCTGTATATAATTGTATAAATTTTTGCATATTCTTGCCTTTTAATAATTTTAATTTTTTTTTATTTCTTCAGGTTATTGTTTATTTCTTCCTCAAATACTTCCCCTTCTCCCATAGTTTTATTTATTATTGCATAAACAACCCTTTTCTGAAGAATGATGCTTAGACTGTAAGCTATAACAGAGACCTAAACAATGTCGCTGGCAATATGCAATAGCTACCATGAGCAGTTTAAAACCTGGGGGGGGAAAAAATTTAAAAAGTAACTTTTGAAACGAATACATACTTTAATTATCTCACCAGCATGTCATTGTGCAACAAAACGTTTTAGCATTTTATTTGTCCTTTGAACGGGTGAAACCTTTTGAAAGGACCATCGATGAATTTTACACTAAACCAAGTTATCTTATCAGATCTAGCTTTATTTAAGGTGTTTTCATCCAAAAGGAAAATGCAAGATCGTAAAATTGAAATCGCGATCCCGACTCAAAAATCGGAAAAAAAAAATTTTTTTTTTTTTTTCTGAAAATTCAAAAACCCTTTTGGGAGGGTTTGTAAAAATGAAAAAAAATAAATACTGGCCTTAAATATACAATTAGATCATTACAATTAACCAGGAGCAAAGGATAAGATGTTCAAAAAATCAGGCCCTTTCACTTTATAATAATCATTAGGGCCCCACCCTAAAAAAAAGAACCCCTGACCCTGGGGCCATAAAATTCCAATTTTGGTAGAAGTACTCTTGCTCATCATAACTATGTACTTAGTTGGTTTATTTAATACCCAGGAGCAGAGAAGAAGATTTTCAAAAAATAATGCATTTTTAATACCTACTTATTTAGCCCCCCCCTAGCACTAGAACCCCTGACCCCCAAAGGGCCCTGAATTTCACAATTTTGGGGAAAGGACCTTTTTGTTACAATCATGCAAACAGTTTGACTGCTTTATGTCCAGGAGTAAAGAAAAAGATTTTTAAAGATTGCATTAAATTTTTGTGGGGTTTTGGCCCCCCCCCCCCAGGGGGGGAGGGATCATGAAAATTTTTAATTTTTTTTCCCCTTCACCCATAGGTTTCCTTTTTGCCAAATTTTTTAAAAATTTGGGTTTAGTGGTTGCAAAAAAAGAAGCTGAAAATGTTCAAATGGAAACGGACAATGCACAACCCAGACAAGGAGAAAACAATAGCAATAGGGGCACCTGAGTTTACTCAAGGGGACCTAAGGGAAATATTCCTCACAACAAAGGCCAGAAGAAAATAGGGACCACCAGCCTGTCCAATTTCTGGTTCCCATAAGAAGACTAAGTAAAGAAGAATTTCAGGACATTGGAGGCCACAAAAAAAAGGGGGTGTTTGGAGTTAAGATGCCAAGAGCCAAAACAGCG
>NW_026923491.1:0-21791 GCF_032062105.1 Saccostrea cuccullata | reverse complement strand
TGACCCCCGAGGATAGGGTGGGGCCATAATGGCTGATCAAAGTTTGACATAGGAATATGTAGGAAAAATATTTTAAAAATCTTCTTTTCAAGATCATCAAAGCTATGATTGGTGATATTAAATATGGAAACATCCTCAGTTAGTCTAGAGTTGATTCAAGTTTGTTCATATAATGACCCCCAGGGGTAAGATGGGGCCATAATGGGCAATCAAATCTTTTAGATAAAAATATATAGGAAAATTCTTCTTCTCAACTACGGCAAAATTATACATGTATGCTTTATTGATATAGTGACATTGTCAAGTAATAAAAAAAATCAAATCCCCCCTACCCCAACAAGTTAACTTTTCAACACTGAGCTGATTTGTGTTTTTAACTAGCCCATGTGCTCAGGTGAGCGATGTGGCCCATGGGCCTCTTATTCCTGTTGTTTTCAATCAAAAAATTTCAAAAAGCATATCTGGGTTGGTACATGTACAATTAGTACATGTAATAATATAGCCACCAGCTAACTGAATACTAAAACTAATTCTCATTGCTTTTTCTAAGAAACAAAAGCAATATACAGTGAAAACTGTCTACTGCAACACCTTTATAAACTGACACACTGTGAATTCCCACGTTTAATTTCTTTCCCAGTTTACTATTTTTCCATGCATATTTTACACTGTGCAATCCGACACCCTGTCTATTCCGACATGAAATTTGTCTCCCTGTGCATGTCGGATTAGACAGGTTTCACTCAACATGGATAAGGGATTTCATTATAGCCACAGATTAAAATACAACTTTGACAACATATCAGTTCATATCCTTTGATTTGAAATAGAAACTACAGAATTAATAAATAAAAAGAAAAATGAAAATGACATGGACATGCATTCTAAAGCCCTAAGTTGAAGTTTAAATTTATTTTTTTTCATTTAAATTTTTATGTGCATGTCAGTTATTTAAATAATCATGTTAAGAATTCAGTTAGTCAAGCACACAGTTTTGAAATATCCTATGTGGATTTACATGTATGCATTATTTATCATTTTTTCAGTGTACTTAACATATATAATTATGTAATATACATAATGTACATATGCCTTGTAACTGTGGAGATCAATGCAAAGTACACAAAATATTTAAGAGATTACCATAAATTAAATTGGACTGTCCATTGCAGCACTTATCTTAATCTGCATGTGATATTTTAACATATCTGTAAATTCAAGAATAAACACCAATGTAAATCCTTGTTGTTTACCATCTGTTCCAAAATCTTGCTCATTCCATATTGTTTTGTTGAGGTATATGGCACACAACTTTGTGTTGTTACAATATTGAAATAATGTACTGTTATATGTAGATGTTACAATGCATTAATTGTCAAAATAAAAGTGATTGTTGATTGACTTTTGCCTGTTTTTTTTTTCCATTCAAATTATCTCAGCGAGATGTCGAAGGAACTAAAAATGTTGCTCTGGTGTCCCTCGACCAGACCAAAATTTTTAGTCCCTTCGACATCTCACTGAGATTATACATGTAGTTAATTGCACGTATACATAGGCCAATGCTGAACTGATAAGCAACTAAAGTATAGAAAATTGAGCTTTTATTCTTGTTAGACATTAACACAGTATATCCAGCATACATGTCATTGAATGCATCAATAAAACTGATGAAAATTAAAATGCATATTTCAAATATTTTTCAATTTAAGGTACTGAATTTTTTTTTAGAAAATAATACTGAACTTCAAATTTCATTATTAAATTCAATTTTGAAAAATTGAAATTCAATATTTTAGATTGAATAAATGTTGACAACATATAGAAATCCTTATCATAGCAATTTATATACTAAGTATCAGCCCTAAATCTGGCTGATGTGGGGATCGACTGACTCAAGAAAAATACAAACTTTACTAATTAAGTTTTGAAATTCATAATTTTTTGCATAATTATGATAATTGCATATTTATCAGCAAATACACAAACATGCATTAACATACATGTATAGTAATTTTTTTTTAAAAATTAAATTGGGACAGTAGAAGCACAGTTATTAAGCAATATGAAACATATTTTAAAATTACATGTAAACAGCACTGGTTGTACATGTAATACATTATATGTCTTATTACAATATACAGTAATCACAAATTTTACTGGGGTAAAATTTTCGTGGTTTGAGGAAATATGGGTTTGTGGGAATTGAACTTCATGGAAGGATTGTTGAGTAAGTTATACATGTACATGTAGGTATATGACATTTTACATTTCCATTGACGATTGTGGACATAAAGTTGTGGGTCTCTTCATACCTCGAAAACAACGAAAAAACTCTCACGAACATTAGCAATTTCACAATATACAAAGAGTATTTTTATCATATTATTATAATAATCATAATTTCAAAACCTTAATTAAATATAGTGTATATTAAGCATAATAGCATATACATGTATACTGCAAGCAATATGGTATAAATCTTAACCTTTTTCATAAAATTTTAATTTTTGTTCATTGGATCTTATAAATGTGTGTGTGCCACTGGGAAAATTAATACTTAACAAATATTATACTAAGAAATAGGTATGGTTTCCATACAAATTTTTCCCTGTGATTTTCCCAAAAAATGAAACTGGTGTAAAAGTTGAAAACTCATGCTTTTTAAATAATTGAAATTCAATGCAGAATAATCATACATATAATTTTTATCACGTGTTTTTAAATGCTTATTATGACGTCATAAACATGTGCATTTTCCCGTATTTTCTTAAAAAGTTGCAGAAGACACCAATTTTCAATGGAATTTCCTTTCAGATAACATTGTCCACAGGCATCGCCCACAAAGATCTTGAGATATGTGATTTGTTATTGAATTTTGCACAAAATATCAAAAAATTAATGTGGGCGACGGCTGTGGACACTGTTTTCTAAAGGAAAATCACCCTTGAAATAAGCCATTTCGAGGCTTTTTCTGTTGAAAATAGAGAAATGCTTCACATTAATAACGTCATATTTGCAGAATGGTAAACCTTCATGCCATATTCTTTCCTGATTTATCACAGTCATATATATAATAACTAATATTTAAGCCAGTTTCAATACTTTTTAATATCATTACATTTTTAGGGCACAATAAAGCTAAAACCATACCTTCTTCTTTATCTTAACTCCATTTCAAACAACATACATGAACTAAAATTAACTTTAACTTATAAAACATTAACATTTACAATATTGTGCATGTGGAGTTTGCTATTTATGTTGTAAATTTTTCTCAACAACAATTATTTTGACATCATTGCAATGATGTAGGAGTATATCAATATTTATGAGTATTAAAACAAAAAAGGAAAACAATCAAAATCCTGTTAACCTTTGATTGATAAACATAAAATTTAGCTAGAACTCAGCATATACCTCACAAACGGGCTTTCCAAATTATACAAAAAATGTTAATTGGCACTTGAAGATTGTGCATGAAAACTATACATCATAGATGTATTATATCACAGTACTGTAATGCATCACCATTTGTACATGTTCAACCTTCTAAGGAATGTCATGAAATATATCCAGTAAAACACTCTTAAAGCAAACATGCTTTTTACGAATTGATGCTTAAAGCAAAGTGTTTTTCAATCCCTGTGACTTTAGAATGTAAAATTTAAGTAATGTAAACTTTACGGATATAACAAATTACATGTATAACGAAGCATAGTTGTTGGTTCCTGGCTCTACATTATAAGCGTGTTTCACTGTATTCAGTTGATATGACTCAATATATTAAAATACTCAAAGTATACAATAATGCTCGAATAACAAAATGTAGTAAAATGATATGTTTAAATATCCTGAGTATTAATTTGTGATATGCCACTGTGTAAAATTGTTATCTGTATGTAATGTCTTAAGGGGGTTCAACTCCTTTTTCAAATCTGAATGGCACCAGACGCTTAAACACAAAAGTGATCCAGCCCAAAGTTAGAATGATCATACCACATAAGGATAAAAATGTCACCCTTGGACCAAATGAATTATATATTAAGCTGACAAAAATTGGACCCACTGTTCTTGCAAGGCTTCCAGAGGCTGTGAGAAAACCCATCATTGTACCCTGGAAGTAAAAAAATTTTACACTGTATATCTATGTATAGATGTTTTGATTTTTCTTTTAATTTGTCTGTTAAAGAAAGATACAACATTTGACACAGGTAGAAGTATAGATTTAACACTCACCAAGTAAAACTACTCATTTTCATTTTAATGTTCCAGAAATAGATGTAAAATATTTTAAAATCAACAAATTGTTGGAATTCCAATGGGCACTAATTGAGCTTCTCTATTAGCTGACATATTTTTATATTCCTATGAAGCAAAATTTCAAAAACATACTAACATGAGAATATTGAGGAATTATCATTTTTCATGGGGGCCAATGATTGTGGATTTTGTGGGTCATCCATAAATTTACATCTACACAAACAATTACTTTGTATAAATTTTCATTAAATCATCTGAATAAACGAGTTACCTATGAAATAACATCCCCATGAACCAATAAAAATTTGCTTAACCAAGAACATTGACCCCCACAAATTAAAAAGATTCCACAGTAATCACAGCATAGGAATTTTACAGTTTATTTTGAGAATTACTACATTTCAAGTAACAATATAAGAAACTATGATGTTTTAACTATAAACTTTTAAAATAAAACAAAAAGAAGACACACAAACCTGAGGCTTTGGTCCTAGTATTTTGGAATACAAAGTATAAGACATGACATTTCCTACGGGATACCCTATGCAAATGAGAGCAGTTCCACAAAGAAATTGGGCCAATGTTACAATGGGAGTGTAGGCGCACCACTGGTAGGCATCAGGACACCCAGTGGCTTCAGGATTCTCCCCAGAGCTGTTACTGACCATGGCTTGCGTATTGAGAGACAGGTTCTGGTGTGGGGCCATAGTAAACCATGACTGGTTTATTGCTGGTGTGCTGTTTGGATAAATTGCTGCAATGACAGTGGATGTCAAGTTATATCCAAATCAGTATCAACCAAATAATGCTAACTGTTTCTGTAATGGAAGAAAGTATCAAAAAGAATAAAAGTTTGAACATGAACTTACTGGCCATTTGGGAGGGAGGGTAATGGTCTCCCCATGGAAGATACACCACAAAGCCCAAAAGACAACAAACAAATCCTCCAATCAACAAAAATCGCTCGTTAATTCTAAAAAAAAATTTCAATGTCATATTAGTTTAACAATTACTACACAAATAATCATTTTTTGTGGGTTTTTTTTATGCTCAATAAAAGGTTCAACATCATACATTCAAAGGCTATAGGAACCCACTTTGGAAATCTATAGTTGCTGTATTTTTATGCAACTTTAATAAGTGATCTGCCCTTAGTTATAAATCAAAAAGAATTGAAATCTACTTTGTATTAATACGGGCATTCTAAACATCTTATCTGACCTACAAATAGAAAAGTTTGTTTTGCATATAATTAAATTTTACATGTACATGTACCTATATCCATGTAAGAAAGGTAAAAAAAATATAAAAATTCCTTAATTTCTTAAAAAAAAAAAAAAAGATTTAGTAAAATTACTCAAACAGCTGATTTCAAGTTTACATTAATGTGAAAAGTTATTTTCTTACTTTTTAGAAAGAATTTTGATGACAATGAACACTAAAATAGCTACCACTCCCCCCACTGCTAGTATTATTCCATTGTACAGTGTGGCATGGGCTCGAGTCCAAGCATACATATTCATGGTCAATGGTGTTCCTATTCTGGAAACATTAAAATTATAATTATCATAATGATTACATGTATAATTATTTATATCAATGAAATTAGAATACATACAATGATGTACATATGTCATTTAAAATTTTTGATCTCTGAATGTAAATGTGAAATGAAATATTACACATATGTAACCTTTCTGCTGAAATATATAAATAAATAGGAAAACTATAATTGTTAAGAATCTGTATAAATCTGTTCTAATTTAATGGAATGCAAATTGGATTGCTAAATATAATTCAGAAAATCAATCTTCGTACCGAATGAATTTTTGAAATAAAAAAAATTCTTACGTCTCAAAGACAGCAAAGATGAACAGAGCCACAAAAAAGATGACATTAGATGCAACAACAGCAAAGATATCTGGAGTATAGTCAGGAACTTCTTTGCTGCCTACAACAAAGAATGATTGTCTATATGAGTCTGGACTGTACAAAAGGCCCAAGAGCCTAGAATCACTCTTCGGAAAAATTGTTTAACCCACTTTTCTCATCGTTGCAAACCATAAAATATAGCCATGAAATTCCACAGTGACCTAGTTTTTGGTTGACACTGCCTAGTATCTAAACTAGTAAAGTTTAAAGCTTCTAGGCTTCTCAGCATCCTAAAATATTGACAGAGATTTGCTGAGTGTGTCACTATGACTTTTTCAGTAAACACAATTCACTGAACAAAGGTGTACCTACCAAATAAAAATGGCTAATCTTTTGATTTTTATAAATAGTGTAATATTTCAAAAGTAAGTCACTTAAACTTATGTTTTGGGTGACATATTCCAAAGGCTCAAGATAAATTCATTGACAAGAGTTTAAGATTCTAAGCAACTTAGTATCTGAAATATCTAAATAAAGCCATAAAATTCCAAAAGTAAGTCACTGTGTCCTACTTTGTGTTTGATATTTTCAAGGGCCCTAGAATGCATCAACCTTTGATGATCTGATCATTCCAGGCTTAACAACATCCAGAATTTAAAAATGTATCATTCACTTAAGGAATGACTTTAACAGCTACTCATTTTATATGGTATAAACTGGGTTTGGGCAGTTTAAGCTTTATAAACCGCAAAGCAGTTTATAATTGATATAAAAAAGCATAAACTCTTCCAACCCAGTAAAGCGTAAAGCGACACTCATCACTGCGAGCTCTTAAAGCAACGCCTGTATGAAGAGAAAATTCGGACTACTGCACACATTCATTCGATAGAATTTTTTGATGCAGTAATTTGGACCCACAATGCATCACTTGTTAAAGCTACGTTCTCTCGAGAATAGCAGCAAAAGTTCAACTAAAAGTAAACATGCCCTGATTTAATGGATAAATATTGAAGAAAAATAGTAAACGAAACGTTCTTCATTTACTTTCAGCACTCTTCAGGCTTCTTTTTAGAAATGTAACTTAGTACATACGACGTCATGTGACGTCAGAGTCTGGACGCACCAAATGTCACGTGCAGTCTGATGATCCCAATCTATATTATAATAAAATAAATATCTGCGCTCGCCATAACGGTCGCACCGTCAACATATTATAGTTTATACCGAGAAGCAATTTTGATAAGGACATGCAGGTGTAACTTATATGTATTCAACAAACCTGTATCTTGAATGCTGAAGTTATATTCTTCATCTATGACTCTGTGTTCTCTGAATACCACAAACAATAGGATGAGATTGAGGAGGCCCACGAGGGCACTGAGGAATGCTGGAGCTGTGTACAGATTTAGGTGGAGCCCTGTTGTATGGACTGGTCCGGGGTACCCAATAGGGACCATAGCTGTCTGGATTGCTGCAAAAAAAAATTATAGATGAAAAACATTGCTACGGTTTATAGCCTTCGATCACTATCAAAATTTGTATTTCTTTTAGGATATTGTCTTACAAGAGGCCTATGGGTCACATAGCTCACCTGACCACATTGGCTGGGTTAAAGCACTTATTACTTCAGTATTAAAAAGTTTATGTGGGGAAGGGGGGCAGCAAACTTGAATTTAACACTACCTAAGGATGCAGAAGTTTGCAGAATGGATTGATTGATAGGCAGATGTACTACAGAAAACAAAGGTAATCAGAGATTACAGAGCTCACCTCAACGAATGTTGTCTTTAAGTAAGGCAAAGTCACACAATTCACCAAAAAAAAGTGTACATCCGAAAATGAAAATATTTATGCAATTTTGATCTGATACTTTGGAATAGAGCTTTATAAAAACTTCAAACTAGTTCTTTTTCATGAAAATGTAATTAAAATCCAGCATCTGAAGCAAATTTGAGAGTTTTCATCCCTTGATGCATCATTTGAGCAAGTTTGGTTTATAGAATGTTATATAAGCCTTATAGTTTTTTGGTAATAGACCTGCACCCATAACTTTTACCTGGTCCATTATCTGAAAAATGTATGTCTAATTCAGCATCTGAAGCAAGTCCATTAGTGTGCATCCTAAGATGTATGGTCCATGCAAGTTTGCTCATTATAGGGCTCATAGTTACTTGGAAATGAAACCTGCACCATAAACTTTAACCTGTTCACTCAACCGGAAAATGTAGGTCAGCTTCAGCATCCGAAGTAAGTCTGGTAGTATGCATCTTTAGATGTACCATCTATACAAGTTTGGTCATAATAGGGCTGAAAGTATCTTAGAAATGAAAACTGTACCTAAAACTTTAACCTGTTCACTCAACCGGAAAATGTAGGTCAGATCCAGCATCCCAAGTAAGTCTGGTAGTATGCATCCTTAAATGTACCATCCATGCAAGTTTGGTCATAATGGGGCTCAAAGTATCTTGAAAATGAAAACTGCACCTAAAACTTAAACCTGTTCACTCAACTGGAAAATGTAGGTCAGATTCAGCATTCGAAGCAAGTCCATTTAGATGTATCAAACCTGCAAGTTTGGTCATAATAGTGCTCATAGTATCTTGGAAATGAGACCTGCACCAAAAACTTTAACCTGTTCACTCAACCGGAAAATGTAGGTCAGATTCAGCATCCGAAGCAAGCCTGGTAGTGTGCATCCTTAGATGTATAATCCATGCAAGTTTGGTCAACATAGGACTTATTGTTACTTGTAAATGAGACCTGCACCAAAATCATTCACCTGTTCACTCAACCGTAAAATGTAGGTCAGATTCAGCATCCGAATCAAACCCGGTAGTATACATCCTTAGATGTATCATCCATGCAAGTTTGGTCAACATAGGACTTATTGTTACTTGTAAATGAGACCTGCACCAAAATCATTCACCTGTTCACTCAACCGTAAAATGTAGGTCAGATTCAGCATCCGAATCAAACCCGGTAGTATACATCCTTAGATGTATCATCCATGCAAGTTTGGTCAACATAGGGCTTATGTTCCTTGGAAATGACACCAACACCAAAAACTACACCAAAAATGTTAACCTGCTCCAAAAACCTTAACCTGGTCATTCCTTTGCTGAAATTGCAGCATCTGAAACTTTGACTGGTATAATGAAACACACTAGAAGCATCTTCCATGCATGTCTAATCAATATAGGACATAGAAGTACTTTAAAAGAAAACTGCTCAAAAAAACTTAACCTGGGACGCCGACACCGACGCCGACGCCGACGGGGACGCCGAGGGTATTACATAAGCTCCCCCAACTTCGTTGAGGTGAGCTAAAAATGTGATCAGAAAAGCTAACTTGAGGTTTCAGTGCAGGAGAGCTAAACAGTTTAAACAATCTCTTGTTGAACAAGGGTGCAGAACTTCCCTTCGCAATTGAGCACATTGATCCTGATATAAATTATCAAAAGCTTAACTTCTATTGTGCACATACTCTCTCTCACATACACACACACAATCATGTTATAAATATATGCCCTCCACTTCTCCAACTTCCTTGCAAGGGGATAACAAGCCTTGCTCTATATGACTGTAGCCTTGAATGAATTTAAATTTCTGCACTATTTTGCTGCATTGTAATACATTTTTATTGGATTTTGCTGAAAGATAAAAGGCACAATCCGTGCATACAACTGTATATACTTCCCGATAGGACTTCTGTCATGTTATTATGTAAAAAGATAGATAATTTCTCCTTTTATACATGTACCTGGTCCTACAATGAAGCCGATTGCTTGGAAAGCACTGAGATTCGCCATGGCTCCTGTTCTCTCTTTGATTGTGGTGGCACCTGAGAGATAAGACCGGACCACTGCCACATTTCCTATACAACACAAAAAGCAACAAAGTCAAAATTACAACCGTCTTACTTATAGCTTTCATTATGTGCAGTTGTGTCATATGGCCGTTTTTTTAATACCCTAGTTTGCAATCACTTCGTTAAATCATATCTAATTGAACAAATTAGCAGGCTATAACATAATGTACATAGAATGTATTTCTTTTTAAGGGGGGACCTATGTCGTTCTACGTCAAAGCAGCGTTATGTGACGTCACAATAGCGACGTTTGTTTTTACCTGTTGACTTTTGCAACTGTGATATAGGAATAGCATTGTTAATAATCAATAACGTACACAATTTACAAAAAGAAAATTTATTCATCATCAATAACAATTTTATTTGATTTATGGAGTTTATTAATATTAGAATTCTCTTCCTTTGGTTGATAATCCAAAGCAATTTCAGTTATGAAGAAATACCTCTATGATATGCTGATATATATGTGCAAAAAGATCAGATAAAATTCAGCAAAGAAAGCGGCTTAAGTCATGGAAATATGTTTAATTTTATGTTTACCATTAATTGTATTTTCTGGATAAAACTAAGAAAAAAAATTAAGAAATGTACTTGTACCTTTATTTGCTTATTGATTTATAGTACATGTAGATTTTATCGTATAAATTCATTCCTAGGTTCCAATAGGTGTTGGTTGTTGACGAGGAAATGGGGGGGGGGGGGGGGGGGGGCAGAACGATTGGAGTGAATAAGAAAAGAATTAAGCTGTTTGAATTATTTCTAATCAAAACAAAATACTTGTTTTTTGCAAAATAGTTTAATATTCAGATGTTTGTCAATGCTTACTTAACCTTTTTAGTGCAGAAAGGTCAATATTTATGACACAAGAGTAGGAAAATGAAAGAAAACATCATATTTCTCGTTTATTTTATCATAGAGGTATACCTTTTTCTTTGTTAAAATAAAGGGATTAATCATTTCTTTCAAAAAATATGAATTACAACATTTTCACACAAAGACTTTTTAAGATATTACCTGTTATGCATGTCGAAATTGGAAAAAATACGACAAGAAAAATGTGGTTATACTTACATTGTGCTCCAATATAATTTTTCATGCGAGATGAATTATAAAGAGTTTGCCTTCATTTTAAAAACACAAGACATGTAAATGAAATACCTGTTGATTTTGAATGTTATTTGACATTTTTGTTTCTTTTTAGCGCATATTTGGGATAGAACAATAATGTCTGAAAGTAGTCTATTTTTAGCATTTCACACTGTTTTTGCACGTGCTCCTGTGTAAAAATAAGAGTATAAAGCTATTGTTTTTAATACCTAAAAAATAAGAGCATGTGGCCAGGAAAGAAATGTCAAAGTTTTGAAAATTTCACACAAAGACTTTTCGGACATAGGTCCCTCCTTAAGTTCATTACATGGTAGCTAAGATTATTATTTTTAAAAAGTGTCTTGTTTGTTTATCTTATCAAGTACTGACAGGGAATATAAATATATCATACAGGTAAAAAGTTTAAAGTTTAAAACAAATTCTTAATCTGTTGATAAACATATAATGTGCACTAAATCAACCTTTCTTATACAAATATTTGTACATGCAACTACGCACTCCATTTCATGCAAATACGTACAATGGTCAAGAGGTTTATAAGATTGAATTAATTAATGCATTCAAATATTTCAAAATTTAAAAGAATTAATATGAAAATTTAAAAAACCTGCACCAAATCCAATCATTGCTCTGGCAGCAATCAGAGCAACTAGTCTGTGTTCCTTAATATCTTCCAGATAGGCATATAGGATGTTAGCGAGAATGTTAATGATGAGGGATACAGCCAGGGGTTCCCTACTTCTACCCAGACAGTTAGACATCTTCCCAAAGAAAGGCGAGGCGATGAGCTGACCAATGCTGTAGGAGGCCACCACCCAGCCCAGCAGATCTGTTGTGGCATCTGTGTCCAGCTAAAATTATACAGGTTATCTTATACAGACAAAGAAGAGAAAAACAAGGTTAATTAAGCAAGCTTAAAATCTTGAATTGAGGTCTTCGTGAGCTACATGTAACAATGTACATTTCTGTTGCAATATACTTTGATCCTTTCAAAGATCAATATGCAGTGCCTTCAGAACTTGCCAAGATTTATGACTGTGTTAAGTCTTAAAGTGTGCTAGATTAATATGGTAAAAAGTATATATTATCAGATTTTGAATTTGAACTGGTATGAAAAATAATTAAAACTTAACTTTAAAATCAGTAACTTCAAGTAAAAGTGAACATACTATATCTTTTCAAGTGATGAATATTATAAACATGCAGGTGTAAGCATAAGTTCATATTTGCCAAGTGATAACATGCCATACACAGAGATAAAGTAAACAATTAATTGATCATGCATCCTTTATGAACAGCGCGTACAATATATAGCCATTTGACCAGTGACTATTCATTGCTTGCTTATAGATTATTTAGTTCTTGTGCAGACTTGTATAACAAGATCCTTAAACACGCATCTCTACACAGGCCTGTCCCTTAAAGACCCAGGGGCTGTTGATTTTCCCAAACTAATTATAGATGTAATCCATGTATATCCTTGTATTTCCCTGCAACTCTCTGAGGAGGAACCCCCAGAACCCCTTCTTCTTTAAATCTTAAAGATCCCTTTAAGATTTAAAAACTCTTAAACTCTTCTGAAGGATATATACATGTATATCTCTTCCTTCAAATCTTGAAGATCCCTTCAATGTCTCTATTCATAATCATTGTGTTTAGTCAAATAGTTCCTTACCAGTTTCAGAAATGGCCATATTGAGGACATACAGATGGAGAAGGACACACTACTGAGGAACATGGTGAGGTACATGACACGGATGGACCGCCATCGACTCCGACGGACTCGGGGGTTCTCAACAAAGGTACTGCTCGGTAAGCCATTGGATGTGCTAAAAAGAAAGTCAAAGTCACTTGAGTGAAGTAGAATAATTTCAATATAAAAGTTTGCAAATTTGAAACAGCATCTTAATACAAAGCATACAAATAGATAATGACAAACAAGGAATGTTACATGTACTATGAATCTTAATAAATTTGTAAAATGTTAATTTTACTACTGACAGAGGACAAAAATCTCATTTTACTGCAAAAACAATAAAATGAAATTTAATCTATAAGATCTCTCTTTTAGTTTTTCATAGATTTCCCTGATTTTGCGATGCTTCTGATTGATTTAAAAACATATATTAAAGAAAGAGGTGGAATAAGTGGACTTCTCCGTCTACCTCCTATGAAATTTTCTTTTTCTTTGTAGATGGTTTTTCTCTGTTACACATTCTCAGAACTTAGTACCTACCCATTATATTTCCACATTTCAATCTCAGCCTCCACCCCTTCATTCTGAGTGAAATACTTAACAGACACAATAGAAATGTTTTTGTCCATGGTATAGTAATAGATGCTTGTAATTTGAGTTAAATTTTAGTTTTAAACTATTAGTTATGATAAAGACCTATTCCCTGTACTTTTTCCAGTCTTCTGGCACAAATAGAGAGGAAGGAATGCTGGCAGGAAATACTGTAGTGGCAGTGTGGGGCCATAAGGAGTTGTCTAAAACAAAAGGCGCCATATTCCTTATGGATCTTCAATAATACAATCCAAAAACTGGAAAAAATCAGCTGTCCAAAGTTATTGTAGAGAGAGATTGTGGTTAGAAATCACGAACATGAAATTCAACATGTCAATAGTTTAGCACTTCAAAGCGAGTCTAAACAGATTGGAATAAATGTGGCCTGCATGCAGTAGATCATGATCGAAGCCTCCCAACAGAAGAATTTAGTTCATTTAATAGAATATCAGTGATTGAAGTGTAACACTATAACAGTAACTGTGTTTATATATTGATAAATATTTCCTTCCTCTGAATATTATCTCCTTATTTCTTTTACAACAATGCACCCTTAGAAAGATCTCCTCTGTTAACAACACTGTATAATGTTTCCAAAAATTATTTTCACATCCAATGAAAAATTTTCAGATTCAAATCCTCCTGTCAACCACAGTTTTAATCTGTGTACCTGAATTACCCAGTATGCACTAAAAATACTGTATGCTGAAGTCCATTATCATTCCCTGCACCATTTGTTGATAAACTGAATTAAATACGCAGGACGTACATACCATTACATAACGTACGTAGATAGATAAGACTTATCAGCTGACTTGGTTTAACTGGCACATTTCGGGACAAATAAAGAATCAAAATATTGCTGGTGTTATCACTTTCTTTATCACGTAGCATTTGAAAGTAAATGATTTGCCTGATATTGATGATTCATACTATCTCTTGTGATCTGGCTATAACTCATAATGACATCAAAATTTATCCATTTAAATTTTCCAAAAAGAATTACCATGATCAAGATTTCGGGATTAAGAGTGAAAGCATAAAATGCATGTCCAAAGATTAAATTAAATTTCTAAAAGCTGGCCATGGCAGGAAAAGGGACAAATGCAGGTTGTGGCCAAATAAATAATTTTTTAAGTCCCTGTTATTGAAGATTTGGCCCCAGGGGCATGTAGTTTTTGCCCTTTCCTCTGTGTGCTGGCTGTTAGTTTAATGTCCTGATCCACAAAAAAGATTATTTAAGTTTGCTGACACTACCTTTGATTGCTTGCAGTTATGGACTTCATTTTTCAGAAGTGTATCCAATGTGAGACCTTTTATTTTGCAAATTGGCTCCAACATACTTGAACTTGTAGTTTCATCAGCTTTTTCAAAATTCTACCTGAATATCTTACCTTGGCTGAAACTTCTGAATGGTTGCATGGTGTCAGGAATTTCCTATTTCACATGTGCATGTATTCCTCAAGTAAGAACTTTCCCTGGGTACAAATATTTTTGACCTTGGAATTTGGCCTACTTTTCAAAAACATTAACCTACGTCATCATGGTCATAACTTTTGAATGGTTATCATGGTTGGACTGCAAAGGCCTTTATATTTTAAGAGCCCTGAAACCTTGCATTAACTCTGAGCCTGGTTTCACTTTGGAAGAGGAACCTTTGCTCATTATAATAACATTGCAATTAGTTTGTTTGCTTGATGCCAAGGAGCAGAGAGAAAAAATTTCAAAGGAATGATGCAATTTTAATTCTAATTAATCTAATAAATCAAAAATGCCCTCAACCCTTACAACTCAGCTCCTTGACCCAAAGGCCATGAAATCCAAAACTTTATTAAATGAGGCACCCTTGCAGGGGGTCAGGGTTAAAATCCCAGTCTGGTTTCATTGTGTTTTCTTTTCTCCCTGTACAATTGAATTAATTTTGATTTTAAGATGGTGGCTATTTATAGCCACAGGCTAATTGCTGCCACTCTTGTTTGTTGCAGTCTAGTCAAATAAGGTAATGTAGCAGTGTATGAATAAAATTTGGTACTGCGAGAATTAAGTTAGATTAGAGCCCCCCTTTCTTGCTGGCCATCCCACTTTCAAAAAAATGCTTTACATGTTTTCTCCTAAGAACTTTTAAAATTACCTAAGGTAGCTTAAAACTGAGCTGAAGACAAAAAATATGTGTTTGTAAAATAAAACAAGATGTCATCTAAGATGTATCATGGATGCCCACAAGTGGCAGGGGTTATGGGAGGAGGATACTTTCATTCCTTCCCTTACCAAAATAAAAGCCTTCTGGCACATAGTTGCAGCAAGTTTACTGCAAAGTTGCCGCAACTTTGCGGCAAATATTTGCGGCAAACTTGCCGCAAATAGATTTTTCGTATGCAAATTTTTTTCTGGCACACAGTTTGCGGCATATTTGCGGCAAAGTTCTGGCACATTTGCGGCAAACATTTCAAATCCTTACATTGTGCACTTAGCTGCAAGTTTGTGGCACACACTTGCGGCACATTTCTGGCATATAGTTTACTGCAAGTTTGTGGCACACACTTGCGGCACATTTCTGGCATATAGTTGACTGCAAATTTGTGGCACACACTTGTGGAACATTTTTGCATATACAATTTCATAAGCTAATATACTTTACCTTAACAAATTAATTTTAAAAGAACGTGATTAAACATGACAGCAACATGTAATACATGTACATGTACTATAAAAAAAAAAGAACATTTAAGCCATTTTAA
Source organism: Saccostrea cuccullata (assembly GCF_032062105.1). Lineage (NCBI taxonomy): Eukaryota > Metazoa > Mollusca > Bivalvia > Ostreida > Ostreidae > Saccostrea > Saccostrea cuccullata. Next base: position 5,659 of record NW_026923491.1, on the reverse strand, counting down.
AAATTATTTATGAAAATTTCAAGGTGAAAAGGTACAAGTATATAAAACACTAACTATAATATTAATGTTTAAAAAAAAAAACTTGCACAGTACGGAACAAAATCTGTTGATTGAACAGTTACACTGTATACATCAGATAGAGAAAGAAACAGATTAAAAAAAATAAATTCACAACCTTTGAGTAATATAATGGCACAAATTTACATTGGTCATTATGCAAAATGAATAGAGGATTTGTAGTTAACAACAATTGCAAAACATTTTACATCAAAGAAAAGATTCACCTCTTACAATGAATTTCAACTGCACATATCAATTAAGTAATAGTGCTGCACGATATGAATAAAAACATATTAAGTATTTTGACAAATTAAATCTCACAATATTATTTACACAGTAAAGGCGACCAATTTGTTTAGTGTCTTGATTCTATCACTTTAAAAAAAACAACAACATAATCCCCTGGAAGAATCCATGTCATGTTGAAAGAGTGTCTTCATCTGTTGCATTTCCCATTAATTGATTGATTGTATATTGTTTAAAGTCCTTCATGAGAATTTTTCACTTATATGGAGATGCCAACATCTGCCGTGGGAGAGCTGCAAATTTTGTCCTATACTACATTAATTGGCACTCAGGGCCATTGAGCTGGGAGGATCTTTTTTGATCGTCACCTACTGCAACATGGGACCTCAGTTTAAACAGTCTCATCAGAAGGATCCACAGTGGAGTTCAACTCCTTACTTCGTGACTCAAGAGCAGACGCTCTAACCATGCGGGTGACACATTTGATAGGAATATCTATTAACTACTTTCTTGGCACAGTACTTCAAGTTCACTCTGACATTTCAAATAACTTTTCATGATTGGGGGTTGGGGGGGGGGGGGGGGGGGTGGGGGCTTCCTTTCCAACATTATGTAAGTATCTGTTAAAAAGAGAGAGAAATTACTCGCATTGCAGTCACTGAAACCAATAGTTATTTAAGCAATGAATTAAACCTAATTTTGACCTAGAGATCCCACATTTGTATCTTGTTCTGTATGCATTAAAATCATATTAAATGGCATTTCAGGATAGATTGACAAACAAGAATTCAATAACAACACTTTGTTAAATAAAACTACATGCTTCTTTGACAAATTATAGAATGTAAAGTGTATTTGATCATTTGTTTATATGACATAAACATTTGAATATGGACCTAATTCTTAATTGTGATTTAACTTACTTTTAGTCCATCTCTTAGTTAGTAGAATCCTTTCCTGCAGATAAATGCCCTCCTGATCTATTCTTTGTGGAGGGTTTACTAATTCCTCATCAGTCCATCTGGATAGAACAAAAAATAAAGACATATTCTATATCGACCCAGTTTGTTATGAACATGCAAGGACTGTAAAAATTCTGTAAAAATTCTAACTGGCTTAGCAAATATAGTAAAGTCTTATTTCTATGTTAAAAAGACATCAGTGTTATACATTTTTTTTTAAAATACTCACATTCTCTCTTTATCCACGGCCTGTGTTGCTGTTTTCTCCTTTCTCTTTGTTCTCGTCATGAGTCATGACCCAGGTGGTTTAAAATTGGCGCAAACTTCTAAACCGGATGTGAACTGATAAGCCGTTCTTAGATAGGTCTGTAACGCAACAGACAAGTCGTTCCTAAATCTTTATGGCACACTTTTGGCACACAGTGATTTTGATAGTTAAAAGAAACATTTCTGGTACACTTCTGGCACACTATATAAATAGAAGGCATCTAAGGGAAAATTGTGGCATACTTCTGGCACATATGTGCATCAGATCATTTAATGTGCCGCTAGAGGTACATATGTGCCCCTAGCAGCACACAATGAACCGCAAGTGGCATACTGTGTGCTGCTAGCTGCATTTACTGCACACTTCTGGCATACTGTTCTGGTACATAGATTTGTTTGCCGCAAACTTGCAGCAAACATTTCATTTTGGTAAGGGTTCCCATGAGTACTGAAAGTCCTGGTGGTGGTGGTGAGGAGGGGGGTGTTAAGAAGTAGATTTATATATATTCACAATTGCACCCTTGTCTTTAATATACAAAGAAATAAAGTTTTTTTTCTCTTTTAATGTGTAGAAGTTAGGGCTCAGTGAACCATGGATATTGGCCTGGGTATCTCACTTGGAGGTAGAACACCTGACTAGTAATACTTATAAGGAATCACTGTCTAGTTAGTGTAGTATGCCAGGGCATCAACGATAGTGGGAAACATGGGATAATTTGCATAACAGGCAAAGCCCGTTATGAATAAACTATCCCATGTTTCCCAGTATCGTTGATGTCCCTGGCATTTCCATTTCATTGTGAAATAAAATTGTAGATTTAGACTTTAAAAATGTAGACTAATCAATTTAAATTACACGAGGACTCCCATGCCAATTTCAATAGTCCTCGCCCATTGACGTCAAACACAAAGGCAGCCGCACGAGATTTACATGCATATTTGGCCTCCTTAGTTTCAGATACAGAGACTGTGATGCGAACAAGATCTGCATGCATATTAGGCCTCCTTAGCTCCTCACCCATCGACCTGCCTTATTTACATTCCTAACCTTTCAAACTTTCAAAGAGTTATCACAGAGAAAAAAAAATTGAAATGGAAATATATGATCAACACAGCTAGTGGTCCAGCTAGAGTAAAACACACTTCCATGTATAACGAAGCACCAGGGAAGGCAGGGATGAGTGATTTTGCTTCATTATAAGCGTACTACTTTGCTATATCAAGTTTACAATAAAAATATATTTTTAGGTCATGGGGAATGAAAATCACTTTGCTATCAGCATCAATTAATTAAAAGAGTGTTTGCTATAAGCATGCATGTTTAATTGTATATATTTTCTTCATGCATTCCTGCTTTCCTACTGGTAGGCCTTGCTCAGGTTAATTGTTATGTGATAGTCCTGTGAGATTGTGCACTTGTGCACTTGAACACTGTCTAAGGAGCTTATAGCTAGGGACAGGAATGTAGAAAGTCAGCTCGAGCTCAACAAACTATAGATATTGGCCTGAGTAGCTATGTGGTAGAGCACTTGACTTGTAATACAGGGATCCTCAGAATTCAATTCCTGGTGAGCTAGACCAGCCATACATTTCCTTTATGCATTTCTCCTTTCCTACTACAAGTACAAATTCACACTTAATGCTTTTGGATCCTGGTGTGTTGGTCATATTTCATTGAATTTTTGCAAGAATATGATCTCTGTTTCTTTCCCCCCAAAAAAACATCAGCATTGTTGCTTTAGTTTGTGTCTTTCCCCTATAGTGTAAAGTTTCCTTGACTGTATCTGTGCTTTCCGATTCAGCAATTGATGCATTGCGATGTGGTTGATAATTTGGAAAGTCTTATATAATATAACGTTATCTGAATGACACCCATAACCACTTGTAAGATGAAATACAATGTAGTAATTTTTTTCTTATAGATCAGTAATGCAGCTGTACTACATAGTGAAGAGAACTTCAAATTACAGTGTGAGAAAATACTAAGTAAAAATTATGATCATTTTTTATACATGCACATACTATGTATTTACATTAACTTCCAGTGCCCGTGCTATAAGATAATTGAATGCTTCATAAAATAGACAGCACATATCTGTATCATTAATCCATTATGCATTATGATAACTGCGCTACAAAGACGTAGTTACTTCCAGCTTGATGTTGAATACATCTCAATGTACAGTGCATTTATATACTGTACACACAGTACTTGGGCATGCCCCTTTGACCTGTTTGACAATAGATAAAATCTGTTAAAAGAATATACGACACATTACCCGTAGTCGGAATAGCTGTCATCGTTTGGTGGATGTGATTTCAATAAACTCTTTTTCTCGTCAACTTTCTTTTTCATGTTTGTTTCTTTCTCCTGCACCCTACCATTATACCATAGTGTACTGATGGTCTAGACTGTCACATGATTGATCATGTGACATCGTAATTTGGCGATGGTTTATTGGAGTTATCTTTCTTAGTACACAGGTTCATGGGCAGGTAGCCACTCACAGGTGCTTGAGACCCCCCCCCCCCCCCCCATAGACCCCGGACCTTTTCGATATTTTTTTTATAGTAACATATTTCTTTTTATATACAGAGTGGGTTACGAATTTTTATAGACTGTTTTTTGTAATTTTTCGGTTTAACGGTATATGGGTTAATTAAAATCAGAATATGTTACTAAAATTTAGTTTATGAAATAAATCGAAAAGGCCCAGCCGGGTGTCTATGTTGGGGGGGGGGGGGGCGGTACACAAGCACCTGTGGTACATGTAGCACTAAGGCTATGAGAAAATCATATTGGGGTGGCAGGTCTTTGAAAAAATGAATTTTTTTGAGTAATTAAGTACACCTCTGCCCCCCCCCCCCCCCCCCCACACACACACCCTTCATTCCCTATCTGATTTTGTTTGTTTACCAAAACCATTTCACATTTTTCAAGGTAAAAACGTCAAATATCAAAATAGTAAAATGGTTTAGAAATCGTCAGATATTTCGGATTAGGGCTAGGGCCTGAGATGTTCGGGAAAAAAACCCATTAAAATTCAGTACAATTTTTAATCCGATGGGACTTGCAGTTACAACTTTTCCAAAAAAAATTCAAACCAGTCTCTCATCCAGAAAATCCAATCGAATCCGGCATATAGCCCGGTCTTATTTTTTTTTTTTTTTTTGGTTTTTTTTGGGGTTTTTTTTTGGGGGGGGTGTTTTTTTGTGTTTTTTGTTTGTTTGTTCGTTTGTTTTTTTGTTTGTTTTGTTTTGTTTGTTTGTTTTGTTTGTTTGTTTGTTTTGTTTTTTTTTTTGTTTTTTTTTTGTTTTTTTTTTTTTTTGTTTTGTTAATATACCTGATCCAAAAACTTTATTCTGGTGGTGTGTATTTATATGCTTATACGATATTTTCTGTCGTTTGTTTGTTTTTTTATTTTATACAAACTAAATACATGATTATAATAATGAACAAGGGTGCCTTTCCCAAAGTCACAGCCTCTCTCGAGGCCCCAGGGCATCTTGTCTTATTTATTTTTAAATTGCAAATGGCTGACAGTACGCAAAACAGTATAAAATACTTCCCAAACAGCTTCGAACAATGAATATGAAAAAATCTGGGGAAATCGCAGCAACACCAAGAGATTTACGAAAACGCCGCCAGATTTCGACAACATCGTCAGCAGACACCCAGGAGACTACTCTCATTAAGGATTCCGAAAGAGATGTAATGGGGAATAGAAAGGTACGTAAATATATAGAGTATTGATTGTAACCTATTTTGCAGCAACCCGGATATTAAGGATTCAAATTTCTCACTCGTATTAAACACTCATTTGTGTAGGTGTATAAAAATCGAATTATTTTCAATGATTAATTAAAAGAGTACTAGTATATATACAGCGCAATATCCCAGCATTTCGTCAAGCTTGCCAACTACGATGTTAAACATGTTGAAATGGAAAGTACCTATAACTATAAATAGATGGGCTTATATATGTACATGTTATATGCAATAAATAAATGCGGAACTGCTTCTACATAGATCTGTATTAAATTTAGAAAATCAGACTATGCTCTTTTAAGGTCTTTCCATCCTCACAGTTTAATGGTTCAAAGTAAAAAAAACTGCATTAATT
>NW_026923490.1:0-22442 GCF_032062105.1 Saccostrea cuccullata | reverse complement strand
TTTTTAAGAAAACCCATACTCCTCATCGAAAGCTGCGTATCCCATCTTTACAACATGGAATGAATGTCCATGCATATGTATAGGATGATACCATCCAGAACCCATGCCCAGGTGCGAAAGAACAAGTTGCACGGTATCACCATATTGTAATTGAAGAGAATGTGTGCATCTACAGGTTTTTCTATCTGGGCATCTTCCTTCACATAGTGTGTTTACCTCCTGTGGTTGTGTTAAAGCCGACACAGACGGCATTTCAAATTCTGTTCCGCTCACAGATGGGTATTTTCCGAAGAATCCAAAATTTAAGAAATGTTCTTGAAACCTTCCGGGGATAACAGGAGGCGCAGGATCATCATCAGTGCTTGATTTTAATTGATCAAAAGGAATACATTCTATTCCTTTCACAAACCCAAATGAAGAGAACGGACAGTTTAACACACGACAAGGGACATATTCAGAACAGACAGCTCTCTTAGAGTTTGGTTCAACTTCATCAGCACCCTCATACCTCAAAATGGCTTCTGCAATTGTATGTCGATTACTCTCTAGTGTTTTTCCACGTACCCAATAATTACCAATAGGACGAATCGCTTCAAGATAAAAGTCAAATCTTTCCCCTGGATTTATTATAAACGACTCCACAACCATAGGTTGAATAGGGTAACCATCTGATTCTATGACAACTAAATTGTGACCATCCACAGATATTCTGAAGGGAAAATTGGCACCTGTTGCTAAAACACGAAACCGATACTTTAATCCTTTCCTAACATGAAATACTTCCAATGGCGCACCGTTGTGATCCTTTGATTGATCATAGTATCGCCCTTTACCATTTATTAGAACAGAGTGAAAAACCATACGGCTAAAAGTCATCCCATCATGTGACCTGGATGATGAGCGCCACATTCTATTCTCGATAACATTATGTTCGTGTAGTAGGTTTTGTTTAACCGCATCAGAATCATGGTTCCATTCCATTACCTGAAGAATATGTTCCTCTATTGGATTTATTTCTTTCTTTCTCACAATGAAAGCCCCCGCCAATCCACTTGATCTTTGTGACCCAGAATGAGAATGATACCAGAATACCCACGTGGATACGCCTGAAATTTGTATGTGAACTTTTGCCCAGGCAGAATAGGACACTGTGTAATAAAGGGGACGCCATCCATAAATGGTGTGTTACGTTGATGAAGTCCATGCCAGTGTATGGTTACTGATTCAGAGTGCATCTTATTAATAACATGCACAATCACTGTTTGACCTTCATATACAATAATATCCGGAGCAGGGAGTGTTCGATTAGCGACGGTAACCATTCGTGGTTTCTCCCACCCGTCAGCTGTTATGACCTCATCTGAGGGAACTGGAGTAGCGGATGTTATATTTTTCACGTTATATCGGTATATTTTTCCATTAGCAGAAAACACTGACGATAGTTTTTCGTGCAGCATTGTGAAATAATTTTCAATAATAAGAGTCGTTTCACATTCTCTAGCATTTTGATCACAAACGTATCCAAAAGCCTTTGATAAAGTCCACAATATGTAAAGACAGATCTTCCAAATACGTGCCATCTATGAAAAAAAGAAAACATTAAAAGAAATGAATCAAAGTTGAAGACAAATTTATGCTAAAAATATCTTTAGACGAATATAAACAAATTAATTATTGCTTGATAGATATTTAAATATCTATCCATCATACTTTTTGGAAAAAAACATCATTGAAATTCGTTGACCTTTTTTCAAATTATATATTTGCTTTTATAGCCATGGACTAGTAAACAATCCCATTATTGCTTTATAATTTATTTAATTGCTATATAATTAGATTTGTCAAGACATACAAACCTTTACTTCATAAATCTACATTAAACGATATTCAGAAAACAAAGTTATCGAAAACACATTTGAAAAATCCATTTTATCGAGTAAATATATTCTTTTTTTTTAAGTACAACATTAATGTATATAGAAGTACATTAGGTTAGATAGAATTAGATAGAATTATATATTCTTTTCAATTGCCTTCGATATCGAAGATAGTTTTTGGTTGTTTTTTTTGTTTGTATTTCAACTTTTTGAACGTTTAAAGCTATGGCTGAAACTGCACATCTGTATAACTTGTGAAAAGACCTCCAGGTATATATATTTGGAGTTCAAACAATATACTTCTGTTGTGATACTTCAGGAGATATGAATAACAAAGGCATGAAAACTAGCTGCTTTGAATACTGAAGGGCACCACAATCGTTTATTCAGGACAATCGACTTTGAATTAAAGGTAATTTAAAATTTCTCTTGTTTTTCTTTCATTAAAATGCTTTCGGAAAAAAAATTCGAAAATTGACAGATATATAAAATCGCAAAATTTGTAAATGACATAAGTACATGTATATAAAATAGCTAAACTTACATGTCTGAGAGAAAATAAAACCATTCAGATGAACAAGGGTTACCGTAATTACACAGATTGATATACAATCAAATCTCCTTTTAGTCAAAGAAATACATAATCCTGAGACTTAAACTGTTTTTGCGCTGCAAGTTTCTACCAAATGCTCTTAAAAATTTAATTTTAAATTATTTAGCTTGGCCTTGTACTAGAACAACTTTCTCCTTTCAATTCAACTTTTAGATAATTTAAGATATAAAGCAATTACATTGTTAACTGTAAACAGTTTTAATTTATCAAAGTGGCAGATATTGCACGCACAAAAAGGAAATACTTAGTAAAATTTGAATAATACTTGAAAGTACATGTACTACATTTGCTTATAATATTTAAAAGAGAAAGCGGACTCATCTACTTTGAAAATGTAAACTTCACCGTAAGTTAAGCGTAATTGTTTAGTAATTAAATATAAATTATGATTAATCACAGATTTGTCATTGTCAATGTTTAAAAAGAAAAGTTTAATTTCGTTACAATCCATCATTAATTGGACAAGTTACTAATTTTTTTTTTTATAAATAAATTATGTTTATACCAGGAAATTACATGTTAGGCATTCAAAATCTAATCCTGCAGATTCCATTTTTGGTATCTACCAATGCTCTGAGAATAAAGAAAGTATCGAAAATATGTTTTTCCAGTATTTAAAATCACCTTGGTTAAAGATTATTCAAAAACAAAACTGTTCAATTTATAAGATATTTGATTATTATCTTTTAAATTCGATGCTGAAGAATTTGAAAAAGCTCATCTTATTTTAATTGAAAAATTGTCTTACCTTAATAAATGAATTTGCGTATTGCAAGTATCTTCTTTGTATCTTCTTTTGTAGAGCAGCAAATCATGTCCAGTTTTTTTTACCTATTCTAGTTCGTCAACTTGGCATTAAAAATCCTTCCAACATTATTATACAACTAGATGTGTTATAATGAGATTAAAATATTTTAATGTCAACTTATTTCTTATTTAATTGCAAATGTTTAACACGGTCTTTTGTTTTGAAGTTACATAAAGATTACCCCCAACGATCATATTTTATCATTTGTAATACGATACTAGACATATTGAACGTAAAAAATGAAAAATTAATATGGGCATAAATTCCAGATATCAGTTTGTCGCTGTTGATAATTTATGCACAAAATTTGATTGCATGTTTTTTATGGGATGAATAAAAAAATTGTCACAGTGCAAGTCTAGACTTTTCATTTGCTATAATGATTTCAGCATAATTTACATGAGCTTGTGAGGGTCCTATAAATATTTTGGATTGGTTTTAAGAATGTTTCAAAATTCATCTTTTACCTTTTTTTGCATAGAAAACCAAGAATGAGTAACACGTCTTTGAGATGACTGGGAAACTTATTTTATCAGATGTACTGAAAGAGCACTTAAGTAGATTGCCACTTTTCCTGTGTATTAAGAATAAAAGGAAAATTTGTGAGAGTGCAAGGATGTGTCAATCAAACCCATAAAAAATTTAAAGTTTCAATAACAATGAAATTAAATTTTTAATATATTTTTGTGTGAAATGCTATTACAATATATAAGTCGTGATATTATACAGAAAATATTAACTTCAAATCTGTGTCCATGCACCTTTGAAAATACATTGCTGATTGCCTAATATATTAGATACATCGCGATATACTTGTATGCAATATTCGAGTGAACGTAATTTGCGATTCATTTTCAAAAAAAGTGGCATTGAAAATTAAAAAAAAATTGAGAAAAGATTATTTTATTTTTATTTATACAATTACAATGCATATCACAATAAATGAAAATAAAATAAAAAAGAAATAAGGAAAGTCATTTTCAATATGAAGTAACCAATACCTAGCCCTACTATTGCCATGTTTAATAATAATTTTAAGGTAAACATCGCTTAAAATTTTATTTTAACAATTTTCTTACACCCAGAAGTGGAAAAAAGAAAATGCCAGGCAGAGTAATAAATATATTTTTATATTGTTGATTAATACTAGCTGTACTGCTCTTCCAATAAAAGTCCAATATTATGAAGCAAGCGAAAACATATCCAACATGATTGGTGCTGCGCAGTAATTATATTTCTGTAATGTTCTCATCTTTTGGATTATCTGTTGATGTGTATGCAAATAGAATGTTTGCAATGATATTAAATGTCTAGTAAAAGACGGTCGAAAAAATTTATATCTTATTGTGTGGTTCCCTCATATTTATTTTGTTTTTATACTATTCATTAAGAAGTAGAGTTATTTATTCTAATTGAAGAATTTATTTCCAAAGTGTTATAAATTGTGCAACCACAATTAATTAAGAAGATACGAACGTCATTCAAGATTCATGCTCCAGTTAATGAATTCAGTGAAGATCCATAAATAAGGATCTAACAAGGGATTTCTCGTCGGAGGTAAAGGAAAGAAGTGATAGGTAAAAAGATAAGGAAAAGGGAAATTTCACACCTGTTTATACCATTTGTCCAATTTTTTTTTCAAAAATATACAATCATCATGAATGAGCATAACAATTAAAACTGTCAGAAGATTTGAATATTCTACGCTTTGTTCAAATTTTGTGTGACTTATTAATATACAAACATCAAAGAAAATTAAACTATTCAGAACTGGACAAAATATCACAAAAATACAATAAACTGAATTGAAACATTGACAGAAATTGAAAAATATTATAACAATTTAATGTAACGGAAAAGGCACGTCATTAAAATTGCCACATTTAGGAAAATTTAAAGGAGGTTTAGGAATAAATGGGAACGATTCATTCAACATAACAGACATGCTCCCTTGTGATCGATGGTCAACAAGACTGTGCATCAACCAAAGACCCGGATTGTTGGCTCTAAACCTAATGACTACATATCCACCACTAGGAATAATGACTGTATCCATGATGGGAGGGTTCTTAAGGTTTAGTCCAGGGACATTCCCATTTTTCCAAGATGGATCACTCCAAATAACTTCTTTACAGACGATATTTTCTTCGGAAATGTACACATTTCTTCTACATTTGATTTCGTTGTTCTGAGAAATGATATGTCCATTGGTTTTATCAGATACTGGAAATCCCATTTTCAAAAGCTCAAATGAGTGTCCATGCAAATGTATTGGATGTGCCCATCCATTCCCAAAGCCAAGATTGGTTAGAACAAAGTGGAGTGTATCATTATGAAGAAGGATTAAAGAGTTAGTGCACTGACATAATTTTTTCTCATTGCAATTGGCTTTGGTGCAGAGATTTGATATACTATTTGGTTGCGTCAGAGCTGAGACTTGGGGGAACAAAAACTGCCTTCCATTTACAGAAGTTGATTTTCCAGAAAAGCCAAAGTTAAAAAAGTATTCTTTGAAGTGACGTTTATTTATTAACTTTGGAAAAATGGACGGTTCTCTGGAAAATACATGATCAGCAGTTATACACTTTGTGTTTCGATCTTCTAGATCGTGTTTAAATGGACAATTGAACACCAAACAGGGATCTGTTAATGTGCAAAACTTTTTGGATGTATTAGGATTTACTGTATCAACCTTTTTATATCTTAATATAGTTCGTACCTCAACATTACTAACTTTTTCTAAAGTGTTTGCTCTTATCCAGAAGTTCTGAACATCGGAGCTTATTCTTGACACAGTAAACTCAATCCTCTCTCCAGGGTAAAGGATAAAGGAATCAAAAGGTAGGGACTTGATGCTGTATCCGTTAAATCCCAGTATTCTTATTGTGTGGCCATCAATGGAAATTCGAAATGGTAAAAATGCCCCTACATTTATTGAACGGAACCGGTAAGATGTCTCATATTCATTGACTCGAAACACGTAAAATGGAATTGAATTTCCGCCTCCTCTTCCATTTATAAGAGCATCATCAGGAGCGAACATGCCATCAGTAGGGAGTTTAGGTGAATTAAAATTATCAACATATAGAGCGTTTGTCAAATAATCAGTTACATGCTGTCGATTGTACCAATCTTGAACTTGTAGAATATGTTCAGGATTATCTTCTGATCTAGAATGAACAATAAAAGCCCCAGACGCTCCATTGATTCTCTGAGATCCTATCGTGGAATAGTACCAAAATGTTCCTTTAGGATATGCTTGAAACTTGTATGTGAAAGATTGTCCAGGTAGTATGGGGCATTGTGTTACAAAAGATACCCCATCCATGAAAGGTGTATTTCTTTGATGCATGCCATGCCAATGTATGCCAAGAATTTCCGACGGTAATTTATTTGTGACTGTTATAAACAATGTTTGTCCCTCATAAACTATTATATCAGGCCCCGGAAGAGTCCCGTTGAAAACTACCACAGGTCTTTGAATGCCATTTGCAATGATTACTTCTTCTTTAGGAACAATGTCGTCAATAGTTGCTGTTTTCAAGTCAATATTGTATGGATAGAGTTTACCTCCATGCAGGATAACTTTCCCTGCTTTTGGGTGAAACATGGTCATGTTCTGTTCTACGATAAGTGACGTTTGGCAAATGGACGCCATTTTATTACACACGAAACACACTGCTAGAGGAAAGCCAAGACAGTTGGCAAGTACAAATGTCAAAATCACCTACAAGAATAAAACTTTTATTGTACAAAAATTGAAGTACTAGTATTTGATGTAAAGATAGTTGCAAAACCACTCATTTTATATTTTGTTTTTTGAATACGTATCAGATACACATGTACATCAAACATATGAAGATAACGACTAGTATTCAAGATCGAAAGTCCATAAAACAAATAAATACAAAAAAGGAGCAAAGCAACCACGGACTTCAAACATCAGAGATGGGATCGGGTGCCACGGAGGAGTAAGCATCCCCTGCCGTTAGCTCACATCCGCCGTGTGCTCCTTGGTCATAATCCAGAAATAACGGAAAATCCGTCGACATGTCAGTGTGTAAGGAAATAATGTACTAAAAAAGTATGAAAAACGACACCCAAGATTTGACTAAATGATATTGAATTTGCTGAAAAAAGTCAATGTATTGACCGTAGAACTTACGAAACGATGACTTTTAACGAAACTACTGATGTTCTTTTTCATCAACTTGTTTGTCAATAATTACCTCTTTTTAGAAATTGCTCATACGTAGAGTAGTTGCGTATCGAATCAACTGAGATATATAAACATCGTATGCAGGTGATGAAGGTATTTTGCTGCATAAGTAAAGGAAGTTAACGATCGTAAAGTTAAAGTCATCACGTTTATCAAAGAACTTGTTCGTTAGATTACCATTAACGTCTTTTCCAAGTAAAATATCCTAATATATGTAATATACAATGTGTATGTAATTAAACTTTGTTTCATATTCAGATAATGATAAATAATGACACTACATGCAGTGATAACGATAAGGCCTGACTACATACCGTGATAATGAGGGAAATATTATCATAAATAATTTTATATTGAATAAACAAAATAAATTAAGGCTCACATTATTATTGATTCATTATAATTTTTTTCATAATAAAACTTATGCAACAGTAAAATGAAATCCTACAACTCAAACCAACTTGAATGTAACGTGCTATTTTGATACTCCAAATTGAATATATGTAAATAAAATTTTATGAAATTTTGCCCTGGTTTATTTATATGATATTCAACATCTCAACACACAAATATGACGTACAATTAACTTAATATAATTAACAAGTTATGACATGAAACATTGTGAAATTATGGAAATAACAGCGCTTACCTTCATCGTTATTGTAGATAGTGTCAGGCAAATAACGAGAATGATATTTAATATGGATATGACCTTTATAAATGCAAAACTATGAATTTTCAATGATTTAGTTCGTATCCATTCATGAATAAATTTACGTATTTAATGAGATTTCGGGAGATTAAAATTTGACCAGTTAGGTAATCTTTTACTACTTAACAATTGAGACTGTATTTAATTGAGAGATCATTTTATATTTATAAACTACAGTTATTAATTCGTAAACATTAATGAACTAAAATTTAATAGACCTTTCTATACAACTAAATTCATTTGTATTCATATAAGTCAAACCAAATTTAAAGAAAATTTATTATATATTTTTTTTTTAACAAGTATTGATTTTAATCCCTTTCTAGATTTCATATACACATGTACATGTAGTAGATTACAATTATTCAAGACCCTCTCCAAAAGAATGTTTTTAAAAATCTAAACATTTCTTTTTAGATTACAGTGGTTTGATTTTGATAATAATGCAATCATGAAAAAATTTAATGTATAATATCAGAAACCTGCAGTTTTTCATATTAATGATTAAGCAGAATATGAGTAATGAAAGAATCAATTTTTACCTGTCAAATGGCTTATTTTCTTTTAGATTGAGGGATATTTTAGATGTCTGTATAATTCCAATTATCATTTATGTATAATTCCTAACATTGTTTTGTTTTCGCACTAATAAAAAAATGCAAAGCTTGATTTTAAGATCGTGAATTCATAAGTAGATAAAGTAAAGCATGTATAAATTAACGGAAAAAAAAATCATTTCCATTTTATTGTAGACTTACACAATGCAAGCTTTAATGCACGATGATTTTGTAGATGCAAACAGTGTCCTATAAAGTTTAACTTTGAATTGCAAATCTGATTGCTTAATAAAACGGCTTTCCAAAATGCACTCTAGATGGTATGCACAAGAATCATAATAAGATTGGATGCCATCATGAATGTCGGTACAAAAGGATAAAAATAAAATCCAAGATATAGGCCAGATGAGCTAAAATGGCTTCTCATTGGATTATTACATTAAATATCCCTTGTTTTAGACTGAGCAAAAAAGACCAATCACTTAGAATTAATGCTCATGATTTTTCTGAGATACTCCCAGAATGCCTCCCTAAAAAGTTTTATTAACCTTACAGTAAGTAGGTACAGTATACAGGGATTGGATATTGTGTTGTAAATAAGTTATTTTCTTTCCACAGCATGTGTTAATATAAAATGCTTATATCATAATTTACTTGGTGACGGATCATTACGTTGCAAAAAAGAATTAAGACAGAGAAAACACCTGATGTTAGATTGTCAACTTTTCCACGATTCAACGAACCAGGGCCTTGTTCATACAAGCAATTAAACTTACTTTTTTTTCGAAAGCAATCAGCCGATGAGTTATTGATGGGAAAAAAGATAAATTAATATTTGATGTGCATGATAAATTGTACATGTATTATGTCAAGATTGGTTCAAAAGTAAAAACAGAAAAATCATGAAACAGAATTTACATTCTTTTTCTTCGTTTTAATTCATTTCTATTTTGCGACATAAATCAATTTGCAAAATAAATTTCTTAGAATTTGTGGGCAGTTTTTTTTTCATTTTAGAAGGCCTAGGTACAAAAATTAAAATCCAGGGTAATCTATGAAATAAAAAAGTTAAAACCAATATATAATATTCATTGTTTTCGTGCGAAGGTCGAGGTATAAAACTTGAAATCTACGGTAATTTATAAAATTAAAAAAGCTAAAAACGCTAAAAAAAGTGATCTATAGAATAAAGTAGGTGCGAAGGTCGAGGTATTAAGGTCAGTTGATAAATTCCTCAAAAATATATAATTTTTCCCCAAGAACATGTCATTGGAGTTTGTGTTCTTAAACAAGTTTCCTCGCAAAAATTAGGGTACCTTACCAGGTATTTGGACAAGATATCAGGGATGATATTTCTTATATATCTCAAATGGGTAATCATCATTTTTATATACCTATAATTAAAAACATATTGAAAACTATGTAGAAATCACAAGAGAATGCCAAATATACATTTTTTATATAATACCCCAAGAAGATATATTTGAGGAACGTGTCATCTGATGTTAAAATAAAAAAAAATATCAAAATCAAAATTGGTAATCTATAAAATAAATAAGTTAATAACACAAGAATGTTCACTGTTTTCGTGCCAGTAAGACCGATCATCTACAAAATTAAGCATTTCAAAATACGTTTTAAATATTAGTGTAAGGTTATTTTTAGTGTTCAATCGTGATCTGCATATATTTAAGTGGGCCATCTTTGGTTTTCATTGCGCATTATTTCGCGCATCATAGCAAAAAGAAGCGTTCTTACTGTTTAAAGCAACTTTTTTCACTTGATTAATAAAATTAAACAAACTTAACAAATAAGAGGTTGAAAGATGTAATTACAATTTTATATAAATGATTTTTAACCGCTTTTGCAATTGATAAGTACGAAAGCCGGATAGGCTCATTTTTAAAAAGAAAAAAAAATATTTAATTCGTTATAACGAGTTAGTTATCTCGTTATAACGACTTAGTTATCTCGTTATAACGAGTTAATATCTCGTTATAACGAGTAAGTATCTCGTTATAACGAGTTGGGAAGTAATAAACATACGCTCTTGAAGTTTAAAACATTGAAATTTAAGAATATATCCGATATTTTTATTATGTTTTCATATTAATTTCTTATGCTTGTAATATTTTGTAGTACTATATAAAAACAGGAAAATTCGTTCTTTTTTTGTTAGCAGTTTGAGATGCCCCCTCTGGTAACAAGAAGGTATAATTTTGTTTTGTTTTTTTTTTACAGATAATGTACAATATAGTATTACTCATCATACATTATAGATTTAACAAAAAGTCTATTGTAGTTTTTGTATAATATATGCTTTAAAGTGCTAAAAAGTGGCACTTTTCTATATAATTCTATAGTAAATGTACCTGTGATTTGATACGGTCCCCTAAGAATACCTGGACGGTATTTTCCCCGAACTTGGCATGTACGCTGAAGTTAATGTACGTTATATATGATATAAAAATGAAGAGTTTCGCTATTGTAGTTTTCATACAATATAACCCCAGTCGCCCCTCTTAATTAATTCATGGAAAGGATCGATAATGTTTGGTATAAATGTTGTATATAAATACCAATCTCTGAGACATACATGTATAAGCATAATTGATGATCGTAAATAAAAATTCTGTATCGAAGTTCACGATGACACTCAATCTTTAATAAAAATTGTACATGTGTAAAATGTCTTTGATTTATTATTACAATAAACATCCTAAATTTTTAATTATCTGAGAAAAAATATACAATTTAAACGACTCTGTAAGTAAAAATCACCGCCACGACTTTCCAAGATAAGTCTCTCTAATAAACTGTTAAATTTAACAGTTTATGAAGTTTAACAGTTTATGATATTGTCGGTGTATACATGTACGTACACGGGGCATTGGACATGTTGAAAGATGTTGTAATGCAGTTTCGCCTTCCTAGATGAGGTAAGAACATACAAACAGTACATTAGTCAAATCTTTAAGCCTCAAATTATATTGTCTTCTACAACAATTTCAAATTTTCAATGAGAATTTTATTGTAATAATCATACAAATTTTAAATGAAAAAATGAAATTTTTGTAGAGGACAATACTCAAATTTGGTAGAAACGTTCTAGCAATGAATTCAAATACATTTAATTTAGTTTAAAGTTATCATTTTTATTTCAAACCTGTAGAAGTTATAAATTTCGAAAATTGGATCGGGGAGACAGGTCCGTGATTCGTGGTTGCCAAACATGTTGATTTTAAAATTAACTGAAACGATATTTATCAAATTAAATGGAATGAAACCTCGCGAATCAACAAAATAAATATCTATACTTTTGATATGTGCTCCTTTTAAATTCCTTGAAAGTAGTTTAACTTTGCAAACTATTATATGTCCCTTGCTATCTTAAGTGACAATGCAGAAGAGAAAATGAGAACCAACACTTATTTCAAGAAGAAGGAGACTCAAGCAAAAGATTTCCCTGGTCCTCGCCAAAAGACAAAAACAAGTATCAAATATCTGGCGAGTGCGGGCCCAGTTCCCTCAAAATTATTATAGAAAGAAAAGTAACAAATGGCATATGATATCACTGAAATTAAAGAAAGCTAGCTGACACTAGAAAAGCAGACACAGCTTAATCCGATGGAACAACTTCAATGTACCAGTACAGAGCTCAAATACTGAAGCTTTTATTTTTTAAAAATTATTTTTCTTGCCCTAGCTATCTATTTATCTAAAACCTAGCTAATGCTAATAAATTTCTCTAAGGCCACGCAGTTCAAAACAACTTAAAGATAGACATAGTTCAAATAGTAGATATGTTAACATAAGTTTGGTCTGTTAGTTGGATCTTTTATGAGAAAGATCCTGACTCTTCAACAACCATTTTCCATGAACTATAAAATCCTCAGGTTGTCCTCGAAATCAAATGTTCAGCAAAAAAAGCTGAACTACATACAAGTTTGGACAAATATATTCCTTATAGATCTATGCTTCCATATAAAAATAGTAAACAATCCGAAGAGCAGGGACATGCGATTTTTAAAAATAAGTTCAAACTAGTAGGTTAATTGTATGTGATATAACTATTCCATCTTCAAAGACGTTCAATCAAAAAACACCAAGCATTTGCTCAGCAGTGTACAATATTCAATTTAGAGAGACACATATATACTAGAATCACGGACCTGCGTAATATCACGGCATATTCTCTTAATGGAGGGCGGACCATGAGGGCTCTTGAGCTACTTTATTTCTGATAGTAACATGAAAATGTACAACACCACATCTTAACGTTTAAAATGGTCTTTGCAAGCTTTATTTTGGTGCAAAAGACTTGACTGGCCATTACAATATAAGTTCTTGGAATTTAAGTGTCCGTTCATATAAGCAATATGCTTCTTATTCATTTCAATATGAAAAATTGTTATGTTTATTGGGAATTAATCGGATTTATGCAGTGAATACGATATAAATCCATTTATCACAGCGCACCACGCGGTATAATGCGCGCGCAATATACGCGCAGAGCATAGGAGCAGTCAGTTATCAACCACCCTCAAAGATACACGTCTTAGTTTGAGTACTGCTTAATTGGAGAAATATTTTCAAAAATTCCAAAAAAATTTCCAAAATACTTTCTTTGGAGAGATGCCTAAGCTCAAGTCATCCGCAACTGTGGTTACACCTACAAAAAAGTCCACCAGAAAAGAAAAAGCTGCAACCAAATCGCACCAAAAAGAGGGGGGAAATGACAATAGTACTATCCACAGCACGGAAGAGGACATTAACGAGCCCGTTAGCTCAATAGGTAAGTCTGACTACTTACCTACGCCTATTGTTAGTATAACTGATGCATTGGGTTGCACGATCCCTTCCAAAACACGCGAAAAAATACAAAATGGGAGTATTTAGATCTGGGCGTCCTGTTGGAAACGACGGAAGAAAGGGAAAAGAAAAATAAAATAAACCTAGTAGATGGGGAACTGGTTTTGCAAAAAGGGAAAAGTAGCAAAATCACCGATATCGGGAAATGGACAGACGCATTCCTTGTATTTACTAGCATTTACGTCGAAGCTCACCCCGATCAATCACTTGGCTTACTTAAATATATGCACACAATTAGACTGGGTTCCTATAGATCTCCCACCGGCTGGAAATTGTATGACGAGCAATTTAGGCTTAAGAAGGCAAGAAATAGTTCTATGGAATGGGGGCAAATTGACAATGAACTTTGGATGCTATACGTAACTTCTCCTGTTACCATTCCCCAAAAAACAGTTGAACCGTCAAAAGGCATGTGTTTTGATTTTAACTACAAGGGTGCATGTAGTAAACCCTATCGTATTTACGCACATCGTTGTATCAGGTGTGCATCTGACCACCCAATGTCCACTTGTCCTCGTAGCCCAGCCCCTCGCTTCCCCATGCAAAAGCAGCCTTTTCGTTTTCAATCACCAAATCAGCAACCACGCCCAGGACAAACCCCAAACTATAGATTTCGCTACCCCCAGGGGGCTAAAGCACCTCGGTCATTCTCCAGTAGATATTAATCAACTCTCAATATTGATACAGTCATATCCGAACCATGATGTGGGCAGTGAGTTATTAAATGGGTTTAAATTTGGATTTCCCCTTCAGTATATAGGCCTACGCACTCACTTGGAGTGTAAAAAATTTAATTTCGGCAAACCAGCATCCGAACGAAATCCAGAATATATTGCAAAGTGAAATTGATATGGGTCGCATGGTCGGCCCTTTCTGCAATATACCACTTTCGAATCTAAGGGTGTCTCCAATAGGCGTCGTGCCAAAATCTAGCGGGGGGTGGCGTTTAATTACTCATCTGTCATATCCACATAACAATAGCGTGAACGACTTCATTGATAAAGAACTTTCATCTGTACACTACTCATCATACGATAGCGCTATCGAAATGATAAGTCAGCTCGGAAAATGCGCTTTATAGACGACTTTCACATTTACAAAAGTAATTCCCCTTTGCGGGGTCAATCCGGGGTCAACCGGCGTAAGACGCTGTTTTCCCTCTATAACCTTACCAACTTTATGGGTCAGTATCTTAGAAATAAAATCTATATGAATATGCTCATTATGTTTTTCATGTTGCCCCATATTCTGGCAATACAGGTACAGATCGAAATTGTCATAGAACGTTTGAAATTTAAAAATATCAACAGGTAACTTGCAAAGGACAAAGAGGGGAAAATGAGCATTACGCCGACAACGGGAGATAACTCTTAGGAATGTGAAATTCGTCTATTGGGCAAAATGGACATAAAAAGTGCATTTAGACTTTTACCAATTCAACCAGATGATTTTTGTTTACTTGGCTTCAAATTTGAGGGTAAATACTACATTGACAAATGTTTGCCATTTGGCTGTTCTATATCATGCGCTACATTTGAGAAATTCGCGTCCTTTTTGGAATGGACCGTCAGGTCGCAATCTGCTTGCTCACATGTTACGCACTATCGCAGGGGGAATAAGGAAGCATACAAAATATTTTACCTTGGCTAAATCAGTGCTGCATAATGACGTCATAGTAGGCAAGATGACGTCGATTTTAGAAATCAGGTTTTCGTAATATTGGTATTTAGCGATGTAATTTTACTCTAGAAAATGATGAGAAACGTGTAAACATTAACAAAAATAAAATGTTTTTATTTTGTTATGCTAAATCTACGACTGATGACGTCATATGTGTACATCGAGTAACTTGTAAAGAGAATTTGGCTAAGACGGCATGTTCAAAGATACGTAAATCGGAGTTTAAAAGGAAATATTGGAAATATTGACGGAATGTGTTAAATTCATAATGAGTTCAATTAATTAAACATGTATGCTAATTTATTTTCATCGATTATATTCCCTTTCGAAGACAGTCAGCTATATTACGTATCCCGGTCGGCCTATCGTCCGTCATCTTGACCAAAAAATGCAACAGAACAACAATAAGCTGGATATTTCAAAATATAAGATTTGTATAGTTGGATAGTTTGTCTTATAACAAACATGAAAAGTGCTGCTAGAATCCCGAGTTAAGCATGGTTTTACGAAAAATCTCGGTTCATATACATAAAATTCAAAACGTAGGGTTAGGTTTCCTGCGAATATGTGGAATAATTATTTTACTGAAGGGACTGGGGGATTCTAGCAGCACTTTCTCAGCAAAATAGATGTTTTTCAACAATAATATGTTTTACGGTGTGACCGTTGGGATGAGCGCAGTTGTACCATCAAATACACTTGAGATCAGCCACTTCGAACGTCAAGTCGCACGAGATATCTCGACTAGCTGTGACGTCATACGACGTCACAAAGCTCGTCGGAGCTTACGGAGACAGCCGAGCGTCTGTTTGAAACTAAAGAACAAGTGCAGTTTTTGTCGAAAAAATATTGCAGAGTTATTTCTTGTTTCTTTGAAAGATTTCTACAAACTGAAAGTCTGATATATGCTTTACGTTATTATTTATTTATTTATTCGGCAATATTCGCGCAAAGGACATTGGGTAGTGCAGGAATTCTGGGAATGTTGCACAGAGAAATTTGGCTGACGTATGTACATATTTCAGTCCGAATTTCCTCTGTTCTTACACGTTAGTCTATTGAGCTCGCTTCGCGAGCGTCGCTTCGCGACGCTCGCTGCGCTCGCTATTATCTACTCAAAGAAATTGTTAAACTCCGGGGTATTGTTGTTCTGTTAGCTTTTTTATTAAGGAAAATTTCGCTATTAATAGAAGTCACGTGATGCCGTGGTGGTGGTGCACGTCTTTGCGTTACACACTCTTTTGTCTGTATGCAATAGTTAATAGCAGTTTACATTTATCAGCGATTTCGGTAATACGTCAAACTTAATTTTCTTTAGAAAGTCTTAATTTTCCGAGAAATTAATGACCTATATGCTTCCTTAACATACCCGCGATCTTGACGACTTCCTGTTTGCTGGTTCAGCGAAATCCGATGCTTGCTCAAGACTCATGAGGCAATTTGGGGAGTTATGTAAAGCACTGGGAATTCCTCTTGCCACCGATAAAACTGTCGGCCCCGTCACAAAATTAACTTATCATGGTTTGGAAATTGACACATGCCTCGGGCAAGTCCGTATTCCCAACGACAAACTAATTAAACTTAGGATTTCGTTGACAGAAATGGCAAATAAAACTAAAGTCACTTTGAAGGAGATGCAATCTCTTGTTGGCCAATTAAACTTTTGCACCAAAGCAGTGCGATCTTCCCGCGCCTTTAATCGCCGTTTTTACGACGCGATGATTGGCGTACAAAGGCAGCATCATTTTATCCGCATAACAAAATCCATCAAAGACGATTTGCTCATGTGGCTCAATTTTTTGAACCACTTCAATGGCATATGCTATTTAAATGATGTTGATTGGTTAAGCAGTGATATTCTTCAATTGTATACAGACAGTGCTGGGGGTAAGAACCTAGGGTGCGGGGCATATTTAAACGGTAAATGGGCTCACTTCGCTTGGCCCTCAACATGGGGGGATACGGAAGTTTTGAGAGATGTTACCTTTTTAGAGCTTGTTCCAATAGTTCTGGCAATGACATTGTGGGGAGAATACTTCAGCTCAAAAAATGTTATATTAAGAGTAGATAACGCAGCCCTTGTATACATCTTGAACAAACAGACGTCAAAATCTAAAAGAGTAATGCACTTTGTTCGCTATTTAGTATATACCTATCAATGAAATATAATTTTAGATTTAAAGCAGAACATATCCCTGGTTTATGTAATAATATTGCTGATGCTTTGTCTCGTCGACAGTGGTCCAAGTTCCAGGAACTAGCCCCAAAGGCAGATGTAAAGTCAACTCCTATTCCACCGGTATTTCACTCACTGATATCAGGAGTGAAACCGTTAGATTAATCGATATGGCCACCTCAGTAAACACTAAAGCGGCATACAACAACGGCCTCGATTTATTTTTTAAGTTCAGGTCCGAGTTCCATCTCCGTAATTCTTGGCCTCCATCGCTCGAGGAATTGACAAACTTCGTTGCTTTCCTTTCTGTCAAAGGTTACGCTGTGTCAGCACTGTCAAAACATATCTAGCAGCTATATCATATAAGATTAAAATTCCCACCTCAGAATTACCAGACTATACTTCACATTTTATTGTTCGGAAAATGGTAGAAGGAATGAAGAGAGAAAGACACTCCAAAGACTCACGTTTACCAATAACGATTCAGCTCTTCCAGAAACTAATTAATACATTACCAGTGGTGTGCACATCGAGTTATGAGGCGAGCCTCTTTTCTGCGGCGTTTTCCTTGGCCTTTTTTGGTTTTCTTCGAGTCGGGGAATTTACAGTAGGCTCTAGAAATTCAAATGTAGCATTACTTAATAACGATCTTGTTATGAATGAGCCTTCATCCTACTTAGAAGTTAACCTTAGGAGGTCAAAGACAGACCAGTACGGCAAAGGAACACAATTAATTATTCCCGCTATCAGCGGTCCTTATTGTCCGTTATTACTAATGCGCAAGTATTTACAACAAAGACCAAACATTTCTGGTCAATTATTTTGCCATTTCGGCGGTAAACCGCTACATAGATATCAATTTAATTCCGTCTTAAGTAAATGCCTCCCGCGTCTCAGTTTATCTAGATGCAACTATAAATCACACTCCTTTAGAATTGGGGCAGCTACATACTTTCATTCTCAGGGTGTTGATGACGAAACAATCAAAATGTTAGGAAGGTGGAAGTCAGATTGTTATCGCCTATATATTAGGATCCCTGCAGTCAAATAGAATGACCGCTTGAAAATCTATTCCTTTTTTCGTTGCAGAACATTATCAAGATATTTGGATCATCGGTTCATCATTAATTTCATGGGCCTTCCTAGCTGCGATTGAATTAGGTTTCACATCTGACCTTAATTTTGACAAGCATAAAATATTGTGGCAAGGTCGAAGAGGAATGCGCTGGAATGGTGTCTTTAAACTTTTAAAACATTTACTTACGTTCATTGATCCACCAAAATTTTTGGTATTACATTGTGGAGCAAATGACCTTGGCCGTATGAAGACCATTGAATTTATAGTTGCAATAAAACGTGATTTGAAAAAGAATTCAAATGATACTTCCGCACACTAAGATAATTTGGTCGCAAATGATAACAAGGATTGTCTGGAAATGTGAAGGGAGGCCCGATATCGAAAAAAGTAGGGTGAGAGTAAATAGCGCAATCGCAAAACATATTTTATATCATCACAATAGAGGGTACATTAAGCAGTCAAATATCCATCATAGTCCCGACAATTACCGCCCCGACGGGGTACACCTCTCTACGCTTGGTAATAAGCTGTTCCTTGAAAATTTTAAAAGTGGACTCTCAACTATTATAAACTCCCAAAATAATGTGTATTCAATATGATATGTATAGGTGCGGTCACGGCTGGATATTTGAGTAGGGTGTTAAGCTACCCCCACATTGGTGGCGGCGTGCATAGTTAATGAGTATCTATGCACGTATGGCGGATTTAGCTTAACAAATATCATCTTGACTTGCGCCGCTGTTAACAGGGCGCAACTCGAAACATGATTGCGTGGATAATTCTGGAATGGAATACAAGGAACTTGTACATAATTTACATTGAAAATTGATTGATTTATTTGAATACTGATTGGCTTAACATGAGCATACAATACATTGATCTGAATGAACTAAATATTGATTTGTTGAATATTGTTTGAACATTGATTGATCTAATTGAATATTATTGATCGAATTGAACATTCATTGATTGAATTGAACATTAATTGATCGTATTGAACATTGATTGATGAATATTGATTGATGCATAAGGCTGACGCAACTGCAGGAACTTTGAAGCTAAACGTCAGTCTTATCCTGTAAAACTTTGACATGTGTACAGTTAATATTGATTGATTGATTGATTGATGGATGGATTATTTGTTTGTTTGCTTTTATTGGAGGTGTGCCAAAAACCAATTGGGTCGGCACCCACTGTTCACGTGTATTTTTTCATAAATTGATTTGAACCAGCCGTGGCCATTAAATGCCAAACTTAAGAAATAAATAATTAGGAAACATTAAATTCACTGTTGTTTTTATGTGGAGTCTGTGATAATCGAATATATGCAGTGAATACGATATAAATCCATTTATCACAGCGCCCCACGCGGTATGATGCCCGCGCAATATACGCGCAGAGCATTGTAACAGTCAATTATCAACTACCCTCAAAGATACACGTCTTAATTTGAGTGCTGCTTTATTGGAGAAATATTTTCAAATAAAAAATATATGGATATAGATTATTGGGTCTTCCATAGGTTAGCTAGTCATTTGTCATGCAAGAAAATCTCTCTATGGTACCATCTTAGATTGATTGATTGTATATTGTTTAACGTCCCTCTCGAGAATTTTTCACTCATAAGGAGACGCCACCATTTTGCCGGTGGAGAGCTGCAAATTTTGTCCTTTACTCGGCACTCAGGGCCATTGAGCAGGGAGGGATCTTTTTCGTACCAGCACCTACTGCGACACGGGACCTAGGTTTATACGGTCTCATCCGAAGTACCGGTCTCCACGTCCCGCAGTGGGATTCGAAACCCGACGTAAGGATTGACTGACTACTTCGCGACTCTAGAGCAGTGGTACCATCTTAGAGTTAGACTTCTAAAAAATGCTTCCACATTTTGGCATGACAAAGAGATTCTGAATTTGAAAGATATTTTAGCTAAAGTAAAAGCATAACTCAACGTTGAAAAAGTGCCACATCTCTTTGTTATTAATTCCTGGAGTATCAATATATTCCGAGAGAGAGAGAGAGAGAGAGAGAGAGAGAGAGAGAGAGAGAGAGAGAGAGAGAGAGAGAGAGAGAGAGAGAGAGAAAACCTGGTCTAGGTCTAGAGTCACCATTCCTTCGGGTGAGCTAGACTGTATAAACCGAGGTCCCGTGTCGCAGTAGGTGCTGGCACGAAAAAGATCCCTCTCTGCTCAATGGCCCTAAGTGCCGAGTATAGGACAACATTTGCAGTTCTCCACCGGCAAGTAGTAGCGTCTCCATATGAGTGAAAAATTAATTCTCGAGAGGGACGTTAAATAGCATACAAACAAACGAAAAACAAAGAGAATCTAATGCATTTTTTATGGTGGCATATTTATGCCATCAACATAATTTTTTGTCAACATAGCATATCATGTCAAGTCAATATAACTATCTCGTCAAGTCATGATAACTTTCTGGTTTGTCGACAAACACCGACTTTATATCTTGACAAGTCAAGATAAGCTATCACGTTTTGTTGCAATAGCTATCTTGACATGACGAGATAACTTTTAATCCCGAAACAAGATACAAGATCTCGTTTTGTCGAGATACCTATCGCAAAAATACGATGGCTTATCTTGACTGTACAAGATAAAAGTCGGCGTTTGACGACAAACCCGAAAGTTATCATGACTAGATACGATAGTTATCTTGACTTGACATATCTTATGTTAACAAACATTATGCCGATGGCATAAATATGCCACCATAATTTAAAAAAAAAAATGATCGCAAATACTGCCAAGTCTTTCTCGGCAGTGGAAAAATGAGTTCAGATTTCGTACAAAACGCTGGCATCATTTTAAGAATCTTAAACTTACACCTCTCTGAACTAGTAAGTTAGTAGATGGTATAAAAATCTTAATATATTACAAATTAAAGTGAATATAAAAAGATAAAGAAAATCCTATCAAAACATTTCCAGTCATTATCAAACCAAGTGTTATAATAAGGAATCATTTTCGGTGTTAAAAATGGAAAAAGATAAGTGAAAACTATTTTTCAGAAAAAAGTTATCTTTTGTGTCCTATCACTGTGGGATGCTCTTTAAAGTCACCCACTACAAAATATTAAAATAAAAATACATTGTATTCATGTACGTGTACTGTCGCTCATGAATGTATTATTTGAGATGATAGTTATTCTCAGATAATTGATGTTTTGGAGCTCCATGTTTACTCTGCTTCTATTTTGTATTGTTTTATGGACATTTAATCTGAGTTCGTTATCTCCATATGTTTCAGGGTATTTTTTCTTTCAAATTTCAGTCGTTATTTAGGCAGTTTAAAACATTTAAATTGCTACATGTGTCAGTTTACAATATTGTTAATACCACACGAGAAGTGTACAAACAGTTGGAATAAAACTTCCTGTTTAAAAAAGATTTACGCCCTAAAAAAACGACGACTGTTACAAGGAAATACGTTAATCAATACTCTGATCTTTCAAACATAATAAAATATATTGATTGCTATTTTCATTTCACTGACTGAAGCATATTACTGCCAATTAAATATTTTTATAAATCATAATATTATAATTTTAATAATAGTTTATACTATAAAAACATGGTGGTTAAAAAAATACAATTTTATTTAAATCCAAGTAGGAGATCTGAGCTTCCGAAAAAAATAATATTGATAGACCGGATATCCGGTCTATCAATATATATTTTTTGGATAGCTACAATCTAGCTAAAAAAGAAAACATCAACAATAAAGCCATAAGAATTGGCTTAAAATTTGTAAAAAAAAAATGTTACTTTTCTAAAAAGATGAACAAATGAATGCTTTATCACTTCTAGATGGTATTTTAAAATCTGATTTGG